>NW_028160614.1:0-55108 GCF_964263955.1 Coregonus lavaretus | reverse complement strand
ATGCACAAATGTTTTCAAGTTGTTGTTTAATCTGTTTACATCTGGTGCTAGATCATTCATGCTAATAGATTCCTGAATGTAAATATTGTTGTTGTTATTGTTGTTTTTCTGTGTGGCAGGACAAACACGCATTAGAGGTGCGGAAGAAAAAGGAGGAAGCCTGCCTGTAGACGAGTGGAAAGATGGAAGGAGAGAGAACGGAGGACTGGTTTAGTGTCATTAAAAAAACAAGAGATCAAGACAGTGAGAAAAAAAAGGAAACTAAAGAACGTCAGAGCGATGAAAACAGGAGTTGATGTATGCGGCAACGATTTGGAACAAACGCACAAACCAAAAAACAGTTTCTTCTGGGGGCATTTGACTACATACAAAACGAAAAACATTGTGACGAAATGATGAAAACACAAGAGGAAAAGAAAGAATGCAGTGTTTTGTCTGGCTGGCAGATCAAGATGCACACGAGTGAGGAAGTGGTCTGGTAGTGTGAGGGGGGGGGGGGGGGGGGTGATGTGATGATTATGTTAGAATGGGTATATGGTGCCCTAATCAGTTGGGGAGAACAGTTACTGTAAAACACCATTACAGCCTGCTTTCCCATAGTTTACACACCTCACATCTACGCTCGTACACAAATCTCTCTGTATCTCACACGCACGCTCGTACACACGAGAGCTATGTCTACCCTATAGCTTGAACAGGATGCGGTAAACATGTGCTATTTTTGAATTGACCAGGGAACACTATAAATTATGAATTTGTGAATGTCAGATAAAAGATTGGGTTGGTGTCATTTGGAAAAAGCTCTCGAGTAACTTTATCAAACTTGAGTTATTAACTGATAGATTGACTGATAGATTGACATACATTTAGCTAGACTTAGAGCACAACATGCACTCTGTTTAATTGACATATAAATCATCACTTATTTAAACCACAACTCAAAATCACTCCCGATACAAAGGAACATGGAGCAGAACACATCTTGGACGTTAGGGAAGGCGATGACCTTGTTCTGATTGGTTCATTGATTGATTGACAGGATGGTAAAACTGCTTGAGCTGTCAGACCAGATCATCCAATGGGTGCGCTTTTCTTTGGCATGATGTCACTGTGCTCTGTTAACTGTGATTGTCTGATGGGTTTTTTTTTTTTATGAGAGAAAATAAAGAGATATTAGAGAATGAGAGAAGAGATTGGGGTTGACGTTAGCTAGAGCCACACTGGGTACGTCCCCAAATGGCACCCTGTTCCCTACATAGGCTGCATTTACACAGGCAGCCCAATTCTGATCTTATTTGTGTTTTTGACCAATCACATCAGATCTTTTCACATCAAGATCTTTTTCAGGTCTGATTGATCAAACCCAGCATAGTGCACTACTTTTGACCAGAGCCCTATGAGCCCTGGTCAAAAGTAGTGCACTACATAGGGAAATAGGGTACTATTTAGGACACGACCTCCGTCTTCATTGTGGCGTTGTGTGATATGTTTGGGGGGAATGTGGGGGTTTTACTTTGATATATGTGTATTCGTTATGTTGTAATCTACTCTTTGGCATGGTCAGTAAACGCTTCTCTTGACTGAACTCAGAGCACAGCTCCAGTTCTCTCTTTATTGTCTTTTGTTGTTAGGAAAATATTTACATTTTTCATTTTGGGTCTTTTAGCAGATGCTGTTATCCAGAGCGGCTTAGTCAGAAAAAAATAAAATAATAACAATTGTATAACAAAATAATAACAGAGACATTAAAATCTCTGTCATAGATTTAATTTTTTTACACAGTAAGTGATAAGATGTTTTACAATTATACACATTCTACTGTAAACTATGGTAGACACATTCTACTGTAAACTAGGGTAGACACATTCTTTCATTTAAATAAACAGGTAATTTAAAAAGTCATTTCAATAAACAGGTCATTTAACAAGTTATTTCAATAAACAGGTCATTAACAAGCCATTTCAATAAACAGGTCATTAACAAGTCATTTCAATAAACAGGTCATTTAACAAGTCATTTCAATAAACAGGTCATTTAACAAGTCATTTCAATAAACAGGTCATTAACAAGTCATTTCAATAAACAGGTCATTTAACAAGTCATTTAAATAAACAGGTCATTTAACAAGCCATTTCAATAAACAGGTCATTTAACAAGTCATTTCAATAAACAGGTCATTTAACAAGCCATTTCAATAAACAGGTCATTAACAAGTCATTTCAATAAACAGGTCATTTAACAAGTCATTTAAATAAACAGGTCATTTAACAAGCCATTTTAATAAACAGGTCATTTAACAAGTCATTTCAATAAACAGGTCATTTAACAAGTCATTTAAATAAACAGGTAATTAACAAGTCATTTCAATAAACAGTTCATTTAACAAGTCATTTCAATAAACAGGTCATTTAACAAGCCTTTTAAATAAACTGGTAATTTAACAAGTCATTTAAATAAACAGGTCATTTAACAAGTCTTTTAATTAAACAGGTCATTTAACAAGTATTTTCAATTAAAAAAGCAGTAGGAAAGTATTCTGTCTCTCTCTGTCTCCCTCTCTTTCTCTGCTGTCTGTCTCTTCAGAGTGGAACGTTGCAGTGATAGAATGTTTCATGTTGCCGTTGTTCTAGAAGCATATATGTACAGTCAGTGTTCCAATGCTGTAAGGATTTCTGCAAGACTGTCATCGATCAAGAGCACTTAAAGCACTTAGATCTAAAAGATATACATTGAGTGTACAAAACATTAAGAACACCTGCTCTTTCCATGACAGGTGAATCCGGGTGAAAGCTATGATCCCTTACTGATGTCACTTCAAATCCACTTAAATCAGTGGATTGATGAAGGGGAGGAGACAGGTTAAATAAGGATTTTAAGCTTTGAGACAATTGAGACATGGATTGTGTATGTGTGCCAGTCAGAGGGTGAATGGGCAAGACAAAAGATGTAAGTGCCTTTGAACGGGGTATGGTAGGTGCCAGGCGCACCGGTTTGAGTATGTCAAGAGTTGCAACGCCGCTGGGTTTTTGACACTCAACAGTTTCCCGTGTGTATCAAGAATGGTCCGCCACCCAAAGGACATCCAGCCAACTTCACACAACTGTGGGAAGCATTGGAGTCAACATGGGCCAGCATCCCTGTGGAACGCTTTCGACACCTTGTAGAGTCCATGCCCCAACAAATTGAGGCTGTTCTGAGGGCAAAAGAGACCGTGCTTGGCTCACCTGACCTGACTACCGGCGCCTCAAATGTTCTACTGCATTTGTTCTTACACCTCTTTAAAAATATTAGCTCAAAAGTATTTTGCAGTTCCTGCACCTAAATATAAACAGTACCGGCACCCTCTTAATGAGTACCGGTACCTATTTTAGTTCAAGTCAAGCACTGTTTAGAGCTTAATGGAAACATGCAACAATAAATAGCAAGTCTATCGTCTTACAGTCAAAAGGCTATTTATAAACTGGGTGGTTCGAGCCCTGAATGCTGATTGGCTGAAAGCCGTACTATATGAGACCGTATACCACGGGTATGACAAAACATTTCTTTTTGGGTAGGACAGGCTCGTGTTAATGGCTCGAGCATTATATGTGGAATGGTATCAAACACATTAAACACGTGGTTTCCATGTGTTTGATGCCATTCCATTCCCCCGTTCCAGCCGTTATTATGAGCCGTCCTCCCCTCAGCAGCCTCCTCTGGTATTAAAGTAGTGTAGTGGAAGTATACGCTGTATCGATTAATAAGGCTGATGGAACGAATCAGAACGTTTAGCTTAAAATGTTGATAAACTATTATTTCTTCCCATTTTAGGTGCAGCAATGTGCACACGGAGGTAGACCTATGCACCAATGCTCCAAAATGAAATTTGTGGGGGGAAAAAACATTCTAAAATGAATGAAAATGAAAGATGAAAACATCCGTTAGAAATGTAGAAAGAGGGGAGATCTAAAGATGCAACAGCTATCATGGGTTGCTAATATGACTGGGATAATGCCTTTGGCTGCTAGACAATGAAAGACAGTTGAAAGAAAACCAATAGAACAGGAGAACGCATATGAGGAAGTCAGCAGGTATAACCTCTCTCCCAGTCTTCCTCCCTGGCGGGACCTCTCGAGCAACCTTAGCAATGAACGGTTAGCTCGTTCTAGGGTGCTTTCAGCAGGACTACGGGATTCTCCCTGGACCACTCGTCTAGACCTAATACAAACTGATCCCCCACCACTCGCGCTCCTACCTGTCATGCCCCTGGTGCGCAGCCACTCCTGAAGACATGCGCTATGGAACTCATGGTTACACCTCAACCTTGTAACCATTTCGTCTCTCTAAACAGATAGCACATAATACATATGAGTCCCCTGTTTCTAATGACTAAAATTTAAATGTAATACTCTCCATACCTTCCCTCTGGAGACGGGTTTCACCTCCGGGGAGGTAGCTTGAGTTTCACTCGGCACCGGTACCTCTCGGTCATCCTCATGGCCCATCTGATCTACCGATTCCACAAAGCTCACCACTATTACCTCCACCGGTGCCTGACCCTGGTTCCCCCTGAGCCCGTCGGCCGCCACTCCACCTATGGTTGAGTAGCTCGGTTCCCTCATCCTTTCCGTAGGTTCCCCTTGTAATACAACAGGCGCCCTATGACCCCTCACCGGCCGAGCCTGTAGTATACCCTTATATCCCCGAGGGCGCCTCCACTCATTCTTGCGCCGGCTGACCCATGTACCAGGTTCTTCCCACCAGCGTAACGTTCAGGTTAGGTGTATCGGGACCTGACCATATTCGATATCCTGCCACCCACCAGGATATAACACGTTGCTCATCCTCCCTGCTCGCAGGTCGTCCGAAGTCCCCCTGTAACACACTCCATGGCCCTAAGTTCTGACCCTGCAGGGTCCCTTCCTTTACCCGCCTGGTGACATGTGCTGCAGATTGCTATACAAGCCCCTCTAAATCACCCCTCCTTGTTCCCTGTTCGTCACTCGTTTACACTTGTGACACGGCAAGGGCATCGAGGGACCCCAAGTGGCTTTCCCATTCTGTAAAGAGGATACCATACATTACGAGCCAGATCGTTCCTTTTAAAGTATAATCCAGTCTAATGCGGTGAACACCCCCCAACAACAGCAGCCACCCCAACATTTTACATGCGGCCCAGTTCTCTGGGTCTTCACAAATACACACTTAAGCTCCGCAGCACTTTCCCATCCTTGCATGCCGCTTTGGTCCTATCTTGTTGGCGCGCTTTCCTGTTTCCCATGTTCACACACACACCACTAGATACGGTCCTAAGTAAACTCCTATCAGGGCTTCTATCACCCATAACAGAGGCCTCGGGATGTCATAGATCTCCACACCTACATCCATGGCTTGGCCACACCATCAATACTCTCCATTTGCAGTACCTAGCCTTGCCCGGTTCTATTGGTTTCTCTCCAGTGGGTAGGCCACAAACCAACCACGTGGGTACCTCCATGACCCTCTCAACCAGATCCGCCCTGCCTGTTTGATGTGTTCCTACTAGCAAAATAATCACTCTAATTACCCAACCTTCCTTCCATGAGCCCAGTACACAGTCTCTCAACCATACCAGTGTATGTAAGGTGTAGTCTATTCCCCTCCCCCAGGACCCATTCAGGTTTGCCTCGTTTTCAGTAAAGTTGCCTTCAGTGTTGTTGGTGAGGTTGTTATCCATCTTGCTCCTTGGTTCCCGTTCTCTCAAGTGCAGCCCTCACCCTCAACACTTGGCTTACATCCCATTCTCTGCCTTTAACAGGGATGTGAACCGACCACCAACCTACTACCCTGAGACAAGGCTGAGTATAGGCCACAAAGATCTCCTCCACTGCACGAGCCCGAGGGGGCAACAAACCCGGACAGGAAGATCACATCAGTGACTCAACCCACTCAAGTGATGCACCCCTCCTAGGGACGGCATGGAAAGCACCAGTAAGCCAGTGACTCAGCCCCCATAATAGGGTCAGAGGCAGAGAATCCCGATGGAGAGACGAGAACCGGCCAGGCAGAGACAGCAAGGGCGGTTTGCCGCTCCAGTGCCTTTCCATTCACCTTCGCACCCCTGGGTCAGACTACACTCAATCATAGGACCTACTGAAGAGATGAGTCTTCAGTAAAGACTTAAAGGTCGAGACCGAGTCTGCGTCTCTCACATGGATAGGCAGACCATTCCATAAAATTGTGTAGGTATGTACGGCAGGACCAAATCGGAGAGATAGGTAGGAGCAAGTCCATGTAATGCTTTGTAGGTTAGCAGTAAAACCTTGAAATTAGCCCTAGCCTTAACAGGAAGCCAGTATAGAGAGGCTAGAACTGGAGTAATATGATACCATTTTTTGGTTCTAGTCAAGATTCTAGCAGCCGTGTTTATCACTAACTGAAGTTTATTTAGTGCTTTATCCGGGTAGCCGGAGAGTAGAACATTGCACTAGTCTAATCTAGAAGTGACAAAAGCATGGATTAGCTTTTCTGCATCATTTTTTGACAAAAAGTTTCTGATTTTTGCAATGTTACAAAGATGGAAAAAAGCTGTCCTTGAAATATTCTTGATATGTTCGTCAAAAGAGAGTTCAGGGTCCAGAGTAACGCTGAGGTCCTTCACAGTTTTTTTTTAGACAACTGTATAACCATCAAGATTAATTGTCAGATCCAACAGAATATCTCTTTGTTTCTTGGGACCTAGAACTAGCATCTCTGTTTTGTCCACTTCATTATGTCTGAAACACAGGCTTCCAGGGTAGAGAATTTTGGGGCTTCACCATGTTTCATCAAAATGTATAGCTGTGTGTCGTCCGCATAGCAATGAAAGTTAACATTGTGTTTCTGAATGACATCACCAAGAGGTAAAATATATAGTGAAAACAATAGTGGTCCTAAAACGGAACCTTGAGGAACACCAAAACGTACAATTGATTTGTCAGAGGACAAACCATCCACAGAGACGAACTGATATCTTTCCGACAGATAAGATCTAAACCAGGCAAGAACTTGTCCGTGTAGACCAATTAAGGTTTCCAATCTTTCCAAAAGAATGTGGTGATCGATGGTGTCAAAAGCAGCACTAAGGTCTAAGAGCACGAGGACAGATACAGAGCCTTGGTCTGATGCCATTAAAAGGTAATTCACGAGTGCAGTCTCAGTGCTATGATGGGGTCTAAAACCAGACTGAAGCGTTTCGTATACATTATTTGTCTTCAGGAAGGCAGTGAGTTGCTGCACAACAGCTTTTTCTAAAAATGTTGAGAGGAATGGGAGATTCTAGGTTTGGCTTTTTCAAGAGAGGCTTTATTACTGCCACTTTTAGTGAGTTTGGTACACATCCAGTGGATAGGGAGCCATTTATTATGTTCAACATAGGAGGGCCAAGCACAGGAAGTAGCTCTTTCAGTAGTTTAGTTGGAATAGGGCCCAGTATTCAGCTTGAAGGTTTAGAGGCCATTACTATTTTCATGAATGTGTCAAGAGATATAGGATGTCTCCATTGATCCTAGGTCCTGGCAGTTTTGTGCAGACTCAGGACAGCTGAGCTTTGGAGAAATACGCAGATTCAAAGAGGAGTCCGTAATTTGCTTTCCAATGATCATGATCTTTTCGTCGAAGAAGTTCATGAATTCATCACTGCTGAAGTGGAAGGCATCCTCTCTTGGGGAATGCTGCTTTTTAGTTAGCTTTGCGACAGTATCAAATATACATTTTGGATTTTTCTTATTCTCCTCAATTAGGTTGGAAAAATAGGATGATCGAGCAGCAGTGAGGGCTCTTCGATATTGCACTGTACTTTCTTTCCAAGCTAGTAGGAAGACTTCCAGTTTGGTGGAGCGCCATTTCATCTCCAATTTTCTTGAAGCTTGCTTCAGGGCTTGCGTCAGGGCTCGGGTATTTCCTGTGTATCCCCTGCTGAATAAACCGTGGCCAAATACTGATAGCTAGTCCAGTAATTATTCCTCCAATCCAGTTTATTCAGGCATGGTTTCACATAGTTCAGCACTTCCCTAGTTTGCAGACCCCACCAAACCCGGGCGTCATCAATGGTAAACACCTGGGTGTACAATTTCTGTGCGCTTTTCACCGTGCTCGATCCTCATAGCCCTGTGGAATTATACCTCCAATAGCCCTCCACCCAGGCTCCCCCCTGGCGTATAGAGCACCTAGGGCAGGGTTCTTCAATTCCGGTCCTGGAGGGCCGAAACACTTCTGTTTTTATTTCTACCTGGTAGTTAATTGCACTCACCTGGTGTCCCAGGTCTGAATTAGCCCCTGATTAGAAGGAGAGGATGAAAAACAGAGGTGTTTCGGCCCTCCAGGACCGGAATTGAAGAACCCTGACCTAGGGGTTCCCCAAGGATTCCTATCTCCATCCAAGGTGTAGTCCTTGCCATCTCGGCCTCAGCCATCGCCTCACTCACACACTTATCCAGTGCCGTGAAGTAAGTTCAATTCAACCCCTACCAAATCCCCAGGGGTGGGCTGGTGCTGTACCCACATTTCTACCTGTACCTTTTCCCACTTCTCCGGGGGGTCGTTTACACCTAATATGTACAGTGTAACTGGCCTCTTCCACACCCAATGTTTCATTAATCTCCCTATCTACCCCCACCTCGGTTATACTGCGGCTGGGCCATTTCATGCATGAACCACTACCTGACCCAACACCCCCCCGTGTCCATGTCCAGTATCTTCGTAACACACTGTTCATTGTATTTATAGAGCCCAAGGTCTTTATTAACCTGCCTCAGGTCACCTTCAGATCTTACAGCTGTGCTTGCCACCCTTGACCCATGGCATGTCAAATTCAGTTCTCCCCAGAACCGGCCATCCCAATATATGCTTACAATGCATTCAGCCTCCCCCTGTTTCCACGCATCCCCTTTCCCAGAATGGTGTGTCTGGATCTCCCTTAGGGTTGTTAATGCACCAATCAGCATACTGCCAAGGATGTGATCCCATTTCTCTAATCCAGTTCACCTGCATAGATCTGTCCTCTAGTTCGGACCATGACAACGTGGCCAGGTACAAGTACCTACGGTCCCAGTTCACGTCCAAAACTCGAAAGCCAGTCTTATCATTCAAGTTGCCATCAGTGGCCCAATTATCCAGCCCTTGTGTACAGTTGTCAGCCGTATTGTTCAACTCCCTACCCATTGCTTCGTTGAACCCATTCCACTTTTAGCTTACATTCCAGTGCCTGAATAAATGACTACCATCTCTGGGGCCCCGACCATGCACCCATCCACAGATCATTGGTAGCATGTAGGTTTCAAACACTGGATTATATGCTGTTCCGTTATACCGCCTAGTTGGCCTTATTCCCTAACGTGTGAGCGTTCCCAGCCAGATGACCCAAGGACGTAGAGACCCACCATGAGCAGAGCCCCAAACAACATGCTAATTTCGTACCCTCGTTTACACTGCTTCCTGCTTGGCTTTCCTGCGGGCCCAGATGGTGGTAAGGCTCCATCTCCTTTTTCCTCCCTTTGTCCCCATTCTTACCCTTCCTAGGTTCTGGCTCGTTCTGGTTCTGGGCGTCCTTTCTTACCAGGTCAGTTCCAACTCCTGACTCTTACGTCTGTCGAAAGAGATCATCAGAGCCACTTCCTGTTCACCCAGCTTTCATCCAGAAGGCGAGGTCAGTACAGGTGCATCATAGCTGGAACAGAGAGACTGAAAAACAGCTTCTATCTCAAGGCCATCAGACTGTTAAATAGCCTTCACTAGCACGTTAGAGGCTGATTTCTATATACATAGATTAGAAATCACTGGCCACTTTAATAAATGGAACACTAGTCACTTTAATAATGTTTACATATCTTGCATATATCGTCCATATATTTATTTATATATTCTTAATTCCATTGCTTTACTTAGATTGGTGTGTATTGGGTATATGTTGTGAAATTGTTAGATATTACTTGTTAGATATACTGCACTGTTGGAGCTAGAAACACAACCATTTCGCTACATCCGCAATAACATCTGTTAAACACGTGTATGTGACAAATACATTTTGATTTGATTTGACCCGTTAGCGGCACATAGACCGTCCTAAGTTTCACCCCCCCAGCTGCACAGGCTCCTTCCCTGCCAGTGGACAGGCGCTCGGTCTGCCTGACCCCAAGGGACCTGCAGCACACTCTGTCTAATTGTCTCCTCTGCAACACCTGATTTGAACTTACCTACTTCCCCAGCCATCCAATCTGGTCAGAATGTAGCGCAGCCTACTACTATTTTCCCCCCTTTTCATTAGGTATCTGAATTCCCGTTTCCTCGCACGATATTCAGAAATCCGTCATCATTTCCTTTATCAACTTGTTCCAATGATATAGCTTCCATAGGCCCGTCCAACCTTTGTCCATATCCTGATTAACCGCGGGAAGCTGATTAAACTCCTCCCAGGCCCCCTCCGGCCGATAGACCCTGAACTGGGTCTCAGGCCTTTCCCATCCCAAGGCGACCTGATTTAACTTTAAACACATTCCTCACCACTGGCCAGCAGCCATCAATGGCCTCTATCCAGTCAGTCAATTGGGTGACCCGTGTTGAGTTGTCCCCTCCCTTGGCGCGGGGGTCCGAGCATTCCGCTCTGACATTCCCTGGCCCGCTAGGGTACACCTTCCATTGAATCTCCCTCAAGACCCTTCCAGTGCTCAAAAGGAGTCTACTAAATTTCCTGACCTGGTAACCATCAGCCACCCCGGCCTTCCCTCTTCAGATCGCTGCACTCCTCACACCGCCCCAATTGGGCCCCGTCCCACTGACAAGCAATCCTGGGGACCTCTCTCTGGCTCCTTGGTGCCACCCCGCCCAACCCACTGGTTGTACATCCTAAGTTGTGGGAGAGACTGAAGATGGCAGTAGTGACAGAATATATGATCCATCACTTTTACTGGACCACGTGAGACCCCATCTAACCCATAGGCCACATCGCGCTCCACACCAGGCACGACTGGAGGCCTCTCATTCCCGGGTCCTTCCTATACCTTGGGAAGGGTACAGCCAAAGGACCCCACTTGATAACCAAATTTTCCTTGGATATCAAGCCATCCTTAGACCCATTAAGAAGCCCCAATCCCCTACCGATCCATGCTTGGGTATATCCTCGTCTAAACACTACGATTCCCTGTACATTGGCCACCCCGGCCAAAGGAGGTAGTGCTACAGCTTTTGCCGTCATACGGCCTTTTGGATTCTAACGCGATTTTTGCTATCTTGGAACTGGTTTCAGCTAGTTTACACACTGTATCCCAGATTTGTTACACCTAACGGTATTTGATTCCAAGACTTCTATCACCTGATCCTGGTGCTGATACCGTTTCCTTATTGGTCCTTCTGCTGGCCCATGTCCTTGAGTCTTCACCCAGACCTCCTGCCCTACAAACAGAGAGCACACCGGTTCAGAACTATCATCCTCCACACACCCCCTCCTTCCAGTCTCGAAGAGACTGGAACGGGCGAGAGTTGAGTTCCCTAGCTGGAGTGCCTCTGTTATCCTGCTCCCTGTCATTGAGCTCTGCTCCCATCTTCAGCAGCTGCTCACTCCAAACCTTATAATTGCAATTTTTAGCAATCCAAGCCTTTAAGGGAAAGGAGGATACCTAGTCAGTTGTACAACTGAATGCATTCAACTAAAATCTGTCTTCCACATTTAACCCAACCCCTCTACCATCCCTATCGTCCATTCTACCAGGACGTAGGGGGGAGAAAAAACCTTCTGCACCACGTATTCCTCACACCAGTCATCTACGTTTCTTGTTCCGAAAATGGCTGCCATTGTCGGTTCTGAGCTCCCGGGGGATACCAAGGCTGCTGCCTGATCCAGGGTTTTTACGGCCTCCAGACCCGTGGCTCTACAGATAGCCGATGCCACCACGTACCCAGAGGCTCTACAGATAGCCTGTGTCACCACGTACCCAGAGGCTCTACAGATAGCCTGTGTCACCATGTACCCACAACAGGAATCCACCAGTACACATATTGTTCCCTTTTGCAGCCCTTCACCGGCAATGGACCTGCAATATCCATGCATACCGAACCCCAAGGTACCTTTGATTTAATGGTCTGACCCGCTTGTCTTTTCACTACCCTCCCTGCATTGTACATATTGCAGAGATTACACTTCCTCAAAAACCCGGGCCACTACAGTGCGGGTAACCCTGTACACCAGCTTTACCCGTTGTTTCCGAGTTCCTTTTATACCGGCATGCTCAATCTCCGTGTGCACCCCGGTAACCAACTTTTCAATACAGTTATCCGGGACATTTATTCCTTTGTCCCCCTTTTCCCAACTCTGTCCCCCAAAAACAATTACACCTCTCATGTGGGCCAACATGTCAACCTCTCTATTACCTTCCCAATACTTCCCTTCGGTGGTGTGACTTTTTTGGTGAGCAACCTCAATCTCCGTTTTTTTAATGAGTTCTGCTATTTTCACCCATGACACCGCTGTGGGCCACTTCTTTACCCTCAGCACCCTCATAACCATTTTTTCCCCAAATCCTCAGATCCTCCTTCAGTGTCCTTGCACAGTAATCACTATCCGTTATCAAGCGTAATCACTTTATCCTACGCTTTTTCGGCCTCCAGTAGGGCCTCCAGTATTGCTCCTACCTTGCCCGCCTGGGCTGAGAAACGGTGGTTCCTCACCTTTGCATCACTGTTTTTCCCTGGTGTTTCAATAGGCCCATATATCATTCCCCTTACTGTGTTTTAATATGTAAGTCCAGTAGGCCCCTATATCATTCCCCTTATGGGAGCCATCAGTATACAGTTCCCGCTCTATCTCAGGCTCTTCCACCTTCTTAGCCTGTTTCTTCGGTCCATCACCATACACAAACTGCAACTGTGGGTCCAACAGGATATTCTCCCATCAACCCCAACGCACGTTTGTGGCCCTGGTGCCCTCCACCGTTTCTTTCTTCAACCCTATGCACCTTGCTCTGAGTGTGTACTATGATCGGCATACCTCCCACCACCTCTATTATCCTCTTTCATTAGTGAGCCAGTACTGCCAATTCCTGCTCTGGTAAACATATTTCTGCTCCACCGACCCTAGGCTCCAAGATCAGAGTGCTATTAGCCCTCCTTTATTTACCAACCCTAGTTTCTGAACCCATTCCTTCCACATGGATCCATACTTCCAGATCTTTGTCTTGGTCCCCAGGTTCGAGAGCCTTGTATCTACTTCCGGAGACACTTGAAACCCCACCTCTTTAAGGAATACCTGGGATAGGATAAAGTAATCCTTCTACCCCCCCTTACCCCACCCCAAAGAAAGAAAAAAACATATTGTAAAGTGGTTATCCCACTGGCTATAAGGTGAATGCACCAATTTGTAAGTCGCTCTGGATAAGAGCGTCTGCTAAATGACGTAAATGTAAATGTAATGTTCGATAATCTCCCTTATCCTTAACTCATCAGCCTCTGTCCACACACATGCCTTCTCTGACAGCTTGTTGTACAATGGAATTTCATGCTCATTTTCTCTCCCCAACCTTCCACAGTCGTTTTTTAACTTAGCCAAAAAGTATGGCTTCCAATTCCCTTTTCCCGTGCTGAGAGTTCACTCTCTTACACCTTCTTTTGAATTTCGTCTTCTAGATCCAGTTCCTTGTACCATCTCACTTCTGTGCCTGGTGGCACCTTGTTGCACCTATCCAAGTTTCTTAGTGCTATTAAATTGCTCTTTCCCAACATCCAAAGTATGCCGTCCGCCTTTCCTACAGGAACGAACTTCTTAGACCCGTCCGTGAGGAGTATGTACAACTGGCCTACGGGCTTCAAGCGTCTTTTGGTCATGGACATTTCGGCTCCGGTGTCAACAATGTACTTCTCTCCATTCAGGTAAGTTATCAGCCAGTCACCTTCCCACTCTGCATTCTCCAACACCGTCCACCTGAGGCCCAGGCCTCTTTCCTAGTCCACGCCTGTTTCTCTCCTGATGAGTCCTTCGTTCTTTGGGGGTCATCTTTATCCATTGTTCCTTTGGTATGTACGGCGTAGCGTAAGTGGAGGCGACTCCTCTGCCCTTCTGGTCCCGATCGTATCTAGGCTCAGACCGACTCGCCCCTGGTTCCTTACGCGTCTCACCCTCCGTGGTGCGACCTTTTACCCCCAAGTCTGACTTCTCTTTGGGTGCCGCGGTCCAGCTATTTCGGGACATCTCTAAGCGCCTTATCCCTAGCTCTAGTCTGACGCTCCGATTGTCTTCCGGCTCGGTCACCTCCTCCAGTCCGTGCTTGGACCACACCTTTCCTACGTTTTCTGATGAGGGCCTGAGTCATAAGGTTGTGGCCTTTTGTTACTGTTAAAACGGCCAGCTTCAGTCAGCTGATTCTAGCCATCCCTTCTGGTTAGTTCTAGTCGGGCAGCTTAGTCTCCCATTCAGAGGACCCCCACTTTTGTTAGTGTCTTATTGGTTAATGTCACGCAAAAATACTTATCACCACATCTCGTTCAGCCTATCAGTGGCCTTGATTCCCGGGACATCAGTTTCAGTTAGTCTATGACCCCAGCACACTGTGTGGTCAGAAACGTGTTTTCCCCATCCTGATGAGCAATTCCACAGTGTTTCCCCCTGCTGAACTTTTCCTCCTGTGGACTGAATCCCTGTATGGCTGATGTTTAATTGTGCTTGCATCTAAACGTAAGTGCCTTGAGATCTGTGTCATATTATGTGGAGCTAAGTTTGCGGTCTATTGTGTATAATTACCATGTGTTGAGCTTGTTAGCTAGCTCGCGCTCCTGCCAGCGTTAGCACTACCGTTAGCATTTTGCATTGGAATGCATGAGCATTTAGCATGACTGTTAGCGATTAGCCGTTTATTAGCATTGCTCATTTATGGTGCTAGGCTATTTTCTATTCTATATATTTCACTCATGCTCATTGTATTTATATTATGTATACATTTCAACATTACTGTAATGTTTATTTGAGCACATTTGCCTGAGTTTCATGTGTACAAGTCTAATAGGTTGTGTAGTCTATTGCCATGTGACAAGGCCTTATGCCTGCTGTAGTGTATAGCCTTTGCTGTTATATACTTACCTGTGCTAGCTTATACAGCCATGGCATTCATATTATACCAGTTCTATAGTCTACATTTTCTTTCTCCGCTTTCCTTTCAGAAGCACATAGTTAATGTCAGTTATCCCTGGACATGATTCTCAGTTATCTGAACCATGAGTGGTCAGATGTGTGTTTGATGTGTGTGTGTGGATGTGGACATCTTCTTCCATTAAACTCCCCTTAACCTGAACATCCGCCTCATCTTTGTTCTGACCGGACATTCTGTAGTGGTTGCTACCGGCCTTAAGACAGCACCTAAGGTTTCTTATTACATTCAAGGTCCTCCGATAATCTACAACACTCCACTCTATTTTATAGTTACCTTAGTGAGGTCTATTGGGGTGGAGGTCCGGAGACATCATTTAATAAACTCCATGCCTCCCTGCTGATCTTCCATCAATCTCTTTAGGAATTTCACCTGGTGGGCCTGGGGTATTCTCTCTGAGTACTGCCTCCATACTTCACCCAGTGTGGTGCCTCCCTTTAAAAGGCCAAGGGCCTGGTCAATCATGGCTTCCTCATCGTCTTCATCTTTCATGACCAGCTCAGTTATAAGATCTTCCCTGGGTGTTTGGCCCGTCTGGCTCATTATCCATAACTTCTGTGTTTCTTCGGACACTGGGCCTCATTCACCAACCGTTCTTACAAAGTAATGTGTTCTTAAACCCCACTTACACACTTTTTACGAAGATTCTGACATTCACTAATATTTTCTCATCTTGGATTTGTTCTTAGCTAAGAACAAAATCCATGCACACTCAAGAGCATTCTTACGCACATTTGAGTGATGACAGTTTGCTCCAAATAATTGCTTACTGCATTTCATTTAATTCTACAGTCGTTTACAATGATAGTATTTTACTGTAATGTATTTCTGATCATTTGTTGAAAAACAAAAAATCATAGTATGCAAAGAAACACTAACACTGCCATTTACATCAGCAATTAAGCTGATTAAATCCTGCATTATGAGGTGATTGATCGCGCTATTTATAGGGCCAAACTGGGCCTGTTTCTGCACATCAGGCGTGCTATCAAAATGGCACATCTGTTACTGCTTGACGACATTGCCGCGCGTGCTCTGAGAAGGGAACGCTTCTTTGAGGATCACGTTGATTTATTTGCAGAGACTGACGAGTCCTTTGATCGGACGGTTTTCGGCTTCCAAGACACGTTTTAATGGAGCTGTGTGATACTTTGGAGCCAGTGCTGCGAAGCCATAACCAACGGTCCAATCCCGTACCACCTCATGTGCAGGTACTCTCCACTTTGGGATTTTTAGCCGCTGGGACATCTCAGCGGGAGTTAGCAGACCGGGTGGGGCATATCACAGCCATCCATCAGCCGCGCTCTCCCACGAGTTGTGGATTGAATAAATCAACTGGCCACACAATATATTTTCTTCCCCTACACAGCGAAACAGCTGCCGGTCAAGAGAGGGTTCTACTCTATTGCGGGTCTGCACAACATAATCGGGGCAATAGACTGCACTCACGTGCGCATTAAACCACCCTCACCAGACCCATTCCCGTACCTCAACCGCAAGCAATATCACTCAATCAATGTACAAGTCATCTGCGACTCCGACAACCATCTCTTGAACGTGGTCTCCCGCTTCTCAGGAGGTGCACATGACTCTTATATTTTGCAGAACAGTTCTGTGGGAATGCGCCTGGAACAAAGAGCTGCTGGAGACGCATGGCTCATTGATAAGCATCGTTCAGTAATTTCAAATTCCAATTGTTGGTTTCAAAAAGTGGGTTTCTCCATTAATGACTTGTTTCATTAGGAGATCGGGGGTATGCCCTTGCGCCCTGACTAATGACGCCACTAACAAACCCTCAGACGCACCAAGATGCCTCTTATAACCAGAGGCACGCAGGCACCCGCTCCACCATTGGTATTCTGAAGGGACACAGCAGGCGGTAAGCTGCTTTACAAGCCAGAGAAGGTGAGTAGGACTACTTGTTTTATTCAGGTTTGAAAAATGGAGAACATGTTGTAGAATAATCTAATTCCAACAATTCGTTTTATTTAGTTTTTCTAGCTTTTGATCCTCGTTACACCGTTTTTAGGTTTGCAGAATAATCATGGCCTGTTGTGTTACACAACATCGCTATGAAGCGTGGTGTTCCACTTCCGCCACCACACCAGGATGTGCGTCCTGACCCATTGCTGGGACCAGACAACCGACTTGGTATGGAAGTCAGACAACAAATAATTTCTCGTTTTTGATTTGTTTTGTCCTTTAAATACCACGAATTAAACACATGAAATGACACAGGTTTCAGTGCGCGTTCTTTATATTTTAAAATGTGTGTTTATGTCTGAGTGTTTCTGATATTGTGGCCAATATTGAGTAGAAGCGATTTCACAGAGACTTTGCGCAATCCGCTCCTGGTTATCCAAGACCGCATCGGAGATGACACGTGCAGTTGGAGAGGACCTGGGGGCAGGTAAATAATAATAATAATTATAATAATTATAATATAATTATAATAATATAATATAATTATAATATGCCATTTAGCAGACGCTTTTATCCAAAGCGACTTACAGTGATGCGTGCATACATTTTTATTTGTGTATGGGTGGTCCCGGGGATCGAACCCACTACCTTGGCGTTACAAGCGCCGTGCTCTACCAGCTGAGCTACAGAGGACCACAGGTACAGAGGTAGGCCTACTGGTGTCCGGTTCCTCTTCAGAGGGGTTGCCTGGATTGGAGATCTGTAAATAACAAAAATGATACTGAAAGTAACAGTCACAGTGCAGTTATTTTTTTTTGTTTGTTTCAGTTTGTTCAATATAGGCCTACTGCAAAAGCAATAGGATTTAAAACTGAATAAACTAGGTATTCAGGCGAGGACTCATTCAGTCACATAGGCCCACATTTGGTTTGACAAACTGGTGTAAAATTCCTTTCCAATGGTTTCACCGTTGCTTTCAGTTAACTTGTGGCATGAAATGGTATAAATTCGGAAAGACTTGCTTACCGTCTGATTCACTGGTGGGAGATGGCCTTGAAGGATATTAAGCTGTTGACATAGGGCCCAATAATGGCACCCATGCCTCCGTTTTGTTGGTGGCTTTAAAACCACAGGAAACACTACTAAATATTATGCCTCGTTTGGCATTTACCTGTTGCAGTAGAATTTCTATTTCAGAATTACTGAAGTTCCTTTTTCGTTTGGTGATCGGTGGACCACCACCGTCTGTGCGTCTTTTGGACGTTCTCCAACTTTTCTTGCACACGGCCCTGAAGTGTCATGTCCTTATATGGGAATTTGCGGGGCGTTTTCTTATGCTAATTAGGAACAACGGGCACACGCTTTCAATTACGAAGACGTGGGATTCATCAATCCCAAGAACACAGGTGCGAACAATTATGTTGTTTAAGAACATGTCATGAATCCGACGTAGACTTTTCTTAGGGAGTTTATTAAGAACAGTTTAGAACATCCTTAGGTAGATATTGGTGAATGAGGCCCACTGTTCTTAGTGTACAGTACTTCTTACTCTGCTGCATTTCCCGCCTTTTCTTTGGCGGGTACACGGGTCTTCAAAAATGTAATTTCGCTCATGCTAATTCCCATTACTGCCCCTCGCCTATTACCCTTTTCACTTTCACTTTGTCATTATAGGGCATCGTGTGTAGATGGGTTATAACATTTTTTAAAATCCATATTGAATTCAAAATGTGGAATAAGTCGAGGGGTATGAATACTTTCTGAAGGCAAGGGGTATGAATACTTTCTGAAGGCACTGTATGAAGTAAAACGTCCAGGTTTCAAACAATGAAGGAACAGGAAAAATATAGCGACGCCAATGATAGGCCTAACCGTCTTCTGGTAGATGGAAAGGCTTTCCCAAAAACCTTTGTAGTGTATTAAGATTATGACTTTCTAGAGGAACAAAGAGGGGATGTTTATCTTAGTTCAAAAGTAGCCATTTGTAGGGTGACGCCCCAGGGGAGACAGGTGATTGGACAGCAGAGGGAGCAACCCCTATTTTTGCATTGTTTATAAGTATATGCTGGAGGAAGAAGAGGTTAGAGCAGCCATTGCAATCTGGGACGTTGCTCTCCGGGTGATCTTGACACCTGTAACTCATGCTGAAAGCTTGTGATATGAATAAACTTATGATCAAGGTTCAGTATGAGCGGACTCCTTTGTTTATCAGCAATGACTAGCAACTTTTACTCGATACCACACCTTCTCTATTAAATGTTAACTAGCTACAAAGTAGCCTATGCCTACCTGTCAGAATGATATCATGACTACTTGCATCAATCCAGTGGCCTTTTGTTTTGAAAACTCCATCTCATGTGCTACAGAAACATGCTAACCAAACAGTGCTAGGTGCCTGTACACTTGAATTAAAGGGTAACTACACAATTTTTTTTCTAAATTTCTTAGATTTTCCCCAGACTTCAAATGTAGTCTCCTTATGTGGTTTAGGCATTGTTATGGATTTAGAACATCCAATGTTGTTTTTCTATTAATAAAGTGTGGCTTTGATAGTAAAAACTTGAACTAATTTGGGAAAATCAGAAAACTGTGAATTTCTGACTCAGTTGACAGCCTCATTTATCGATTTCAATAAGAGGACTACTATTAGCTGACTTGCACAGTACAGCTTGGGTTGGCCTGACTATTAAAGACCAATATGGGATTGATCATTTTAGGTCATTCAGTGTCAATGTTTCTCGTAGAATTTTTCACACAGGACACCTTTTCTTCGGTGTGTGGGCTGTTTGGGAAATGTTTCGCAATATTTGAGGATACCCACTTCTCCACGCACCACTGTAGCAAACCGATTTAAAATCCCTAGAAGAGGCACAATCTTCACAGACACACTGCCAGCGTCCCAAATGGCACCCTATTCCCTACATAGTGCATTACTTCTGACCAGAGCCCTTTACGTAGTGCACTATATAGGGAATAGGGTACCATTTGGTGTCCACCCACTCCTCTCTATCCAGGTCACAGAAACGCTGACCACTTCTCAGAACAAATCAGCATTACTCAGTCAAGAAACTGAAAACGGAGCAGAGATTATATTTAGAGAGCTGGGCCAACTTTTTGATTAAAAAATAAAAATATTGTTCTCATTCTATACATTCAGTTTCAGAGCATAAACAAAAAAATGTACTCCCTATGTATTGTTAATGGGGGCGCTAACTAGGCTGCCAAATAATGTTGCAGCGTCATGTAAATGATGACTCAGGCGTGGGTGTAGAGAGCAGAGGGACTAGCCCGGATGGAGGTTATGCAGGTAGCTTAGTGGTTAAGAGCGTTGTGCCAGTAACCGTAAAGGTCCCTGGTTCTAATCCCCGAGCCGACTAGGTGAAAAATCTGTCGATGTACCCTTAAGCAAGGCACTTAACCCTAATTGCTCCTGTAAGTCGCTCTGGATAAGAGCGTCTGCTAAATGACTAAAATGTAAATGTAATGCCAGGGAGGCCCTGATCAGCCCAATCAAAACCACAGCTTATCATTTCCCCATTGTACAACGCAGTGAAACCCCATTTCACAGGCAGCTGCACCTCACCGCATTGTTCATCTGTTTTATAAAAGCGATACGCTATCCCCCGATGTGTGTGTGTGTAAATGAGAGCACAAGCAGTTAGTTCATCTTCAACCAGCCACAATGTTTAACATCAAACAATGTAATGTTCCATCTCCAGGCACTACTACAGTTGACAAACCTTTACAATGAAAACTTTTTTTTTTTTTAACAAAACAATATATACAAGAAAGATATTTTAGAAAAAAGTAATGTTTTTTAAACAGATTAAAACTGTAAAAAGAAAGCATTAAAACGATACAGGTGCACTTTGCTCTAGAGAGAATGGTCCTTCTAGCCCAAATCTCTTCATTGTAACCAGACCTTGTACATACCATAATATGTTGCTAAAACATGAGTAAAGCAAATAAACAAAAAACTTTGAAACTGATCAAGAATGAACCAAGGACATTCAACAACATAAAACCATAATCGTTCAACTCCTTTTTAGTCCATAAGCGGTTGTTGCCAAAAAGCTAACTGGAAGAAGCTAGTGGACCCAAAACCCAGAAGAACCAGTCAAAATCTACTTCAATTCTTCTTCTGAATTCCTTCTCATCCTTCTTGGTCTCAAATGGGAAACATAATCTCTCCATTCTGACTCTTGCTTCTCCTTCTGTCCTCTCCCTCCTCCTCCTCCCTCCACCTCCTCCTCTTCCCTCTCCCTCCCACCTCCTCTTCCCTCTCCTGCCTCCACCTCTGTGTCAGATGAGGAAGATGATATCATCAGCCACCATGATCTGGTTGTCGTCCTGCATGCGAGCGAGGGCGGCCCGGACCTCTGTCAGGGTGAAGGGGGCGTCACTGTCCTTGTTGACACTCTCCACCAGAGAGTTCATACCAACGGACTGAGCATGTGCAGAACGGAACACCTCCAGGAGGGAGGACTTAAACTCCTTCAGCCTGGAAAACACACAGAGAGAGAGACAGAGAGAGACACAGAGAGAGAGAGAGAGAGAGAGAGAGACACAGACACAGAGAGACAGAGAGAGAGGATTAACATGGACAGAGGGATATAACTCCCTTCCATTCAGTGGAGCGATAGACACATGCCTATCCTAACTAGGTCTTGGTTCTATTCTAGCACCCAGCCCCAGACTTCCAACATATTCTTCACAGTTCAAACATTTTGCTTTCACCTATCCAGTCTATGCAGGGTCCCCTAACAAGAGTGACTGACGGTAGCATGAGAGGAGTCTCTGCCCTTCGCACTGTAACCCACCTGTCTGCAGACACCTCTGTCTGCCCGTCCTGGCTCGGTGGGACAGGGGCATCCATAGGCTCCTCTTCTGCCTCGGCCGGTTTGGGCGTGCCAGCCTGGACTGTGGGAGGGAGGGGCAAACAGTGTATGGTAACAATTCTGAAACTGAGAATCAATTTGATTCATATAAAAAGGTTCTATTCAGACTTGAGATTAGTTGACTTAACATGGACACAAGTCAAGAAAAATGATGACTGAAGTCCATGTTTTGATGACTGAAGTCCATGTTTTGATGACTTAAGTCCATGTTTTGATGACTTAAGTCCATGTTTTGATGACTTAAGTCCACGTTTTGATGACTTAAGTCCACGTTTTGATGACTTAAGTCCACGTTTTGATGACTTAAGTCCACGTTTTGATGACTTAAGTCCACGTTTTGATGACTTAAGTCCACGTTTTGATGACTTAAGTCCACGTTTTGATGACTTAAGTCCACGTTTTGATGACTTAAGTCCATGTTTTGATGACTTAAGTCCATGTTTTGATGACTTAAGTCCATGTTTTGATGACTTAAGTCCATGTTAAGGCAATTTATCTCAAGTCTGAATGGAACCCATAGTGCTTTGCAGAAATGGTACTGAGAGAAAGAAGCGTCTGGTTCTTACTCTCAGGGATGTCCTTCTCTCCAGCGAAGTCGTACGGGTCGCGGGCCTCGCTGCTCTGGGAACCACGGCGACTCCTGCAGGACAAACACAGAATAACAGACATGTCCAGAAAACGGGCAGTAGGAACAAGGGGCAGTAGGAACAATAACGTTTGACATTTTTAGTCATTTAGCCGATGCTCTTATCCAGAGCGACTTACAGTTCGTGCATTCATCTTAAGATGGCTAGTTGGGACCACCACAGTAAGTACATTCTTCCTCAATAAAGTAGCTATCAGCAAGGTCACTGCTAGTAAAAGTCCAGTGTGTGAGTTCACCAAAGAGTTTGTTTTGGTAAAAAGCTGAGCGATGGGCCTGGAGAAAATGTAACCACTATCAAATTCATATCCATCCATAGTGATGGTTCGTAACCATCCATAGTGATGGTTCGTAACCATCCATAGTGATAGTTGTAACCATGTTTTGAGGCTATTTTGTTTACATTCACAAATAAGAGTCCAATGCCGTACCTCTTCTTGTCTGAGCGAGGGGTACGTTGTGTTGTCTCCTCCTCTTCCTCCTCAGAGCCAGAGTCCTGCTCCTTCCTCCCTCTCTTCTTCTCTTTCTCCAGAACCTACAGGACCATGGGACAGAACAGAGATGAGTTTCTCCAGAACCTACAGGACCATGGGACAGAACAGAGATGAGTTTCTCCAGAACCTACAGGACCATGGGACAGAACAGAGATGAGTTTCTCCAGAACCTACAGGACAGAACAGAGATGAGTTTCTCCAGAACCTACAGGACAGAACAGAGATTAGTTTCAGATTAAACCCATTCTGTACTAACTGCAGACATCAGACAAGCTTTACCAAAATACAACAGAGTTTATTTAAATGAAGATGTATGTTGTTTGCGCAATGGCTGTAACCTACATTACAAGTACTGTGTAATAATCCCATATGGGATGGCCACCACGTGGAAGACAATCAATCAATCAATCAACCAATCAATCAACTATGCATGTCGAGTCTGCTGACCTTTTTGAAGTATGCGAACTGGACCAGCTCCACAGCGACCTCCGAGTCCTCCAGCTCCACAACCTTACTCATGCGCGCTTTAGCATGGGCCGTAGACAGACGGATCAGGGTCTCCAGAGTACGAGCGGTTACTGGGGATGTCTGGAGGGGGAAAGGGGGGGCAGAGGGTTAGACGGGGGAGAAGGTTAGATTGGGGGGGGGGGGGGGGGGCAATTTATTAGGTATACCACCCTGTTCACGATAATGCTTCGCTCCTACAGACAGTGAGTCACGTGGCCGTGGCTTGCTATATAAAGCAGGCAGACGGGCATCGAGGCATTCAGTTACTCTATTGAACGTTAGAATGGGCAAAACGAGTGACTTAAGCGACTTTGAGCGTGGTCTGATCATTGGTGCCAGGCACGCCGGTTCCAGTACCTCAGAAACAGCCGGCCTCCTGGGCTTTTCACGCACGACAGTGTCTAGAGTTTACAGAGAATGGTGCGACAAACAAAAAACATCCAGTCAGCGGCAGTCCTGTGGGCAAAAAACGACTAATTGATGAGAGGTTTAAGGAGAATGGCAAGAATCGTGGAAGCTAACAGGCGGGCCACAAACAGAAATCAATCAATCAATCAATTTTATTTTATATAGCCCTTCGTACATCAGCTGATATCTCGAAGTGCTGTACAGAAACCCAGCCTAAAACCCCAAACAGCTAGTAATGCAGGTGTAGAAGCACGGTGGCTAGGAAAAACTCCCTAGAAAGGCCAAAACCTAGGAAGAAACCTAGAGAGGAACCAGGCTATGAGGGGTGGCCAGTCCTCTTCTGGCTGTGCCGGGTGGAGATTATAACAGAACCATGCCAAGATGTTCAAAAATGTTCATAAGTGACAAGCATGGTCAAATAATAATCAGGAATAAATCTCAGTTGGCTTTTCATAGCCGATCATTAAGAGTTGAAAACAGCAGGTCTGGGACAGGTAGGGGTTCCATAACCGCAGGCAGAACAGTTGAAACTGGAATAGCAGCAAGGCCAGGCGGACTGGGGACAGCAAGGAGTCACCACGGCCGGTAGTCCCGACGTATGGTCCTAGGGCTCAGGTCTCTCAGTTGGCTTTTCATAGCCGATCATTAAGAGTTGAAAACAGCAGGTCTGGGACAGGTAGGGGTTTCGTAACCGCAGGCAGAACAGTTGAAACTGGAATAGCAGCAAGGCCAGGCGGACTGGGGACAGCAAGGTGTCAGCATGCCCGGTAGTCCTGACGTATGGTCCTAGGGCTCAGGTTCTCAGAGAGAACGAGAGAATTAGAGAGAGCATACTTAAATTCACACAGGACACTGGATAAGACAGGAGAAGTACTCCAGGTATAACCAACTAACCCCAGCCCCCCGACACATAAACTACTGCAGCATAAATACTGGAGGCTGAGACAGGAGCGGTCCGGAGACACTGTGGCCCCATCCGAAGAAACCCCCGGACAGGGCCAAACAGGAAGGATATAACCCCACCCACTCTGCCAAAGCACAGCCCCCGCACCACTAGAGGGATATCCTCAACCACCAACTTACAATCCTGAGACAAGGCCGAGTATAGCCCACAGAGGTCTCCACCACAGCACAAACCAAGGGGGGGCGCCAACCCAGACAGGAAGATCACGTCAGTAACTCAACCCACTCAAGTGACGCACCCCTCCTAGGGACGGCATGAAAGAGCACCAGTAAGCCAGTGACTCAGCCCCTGTAACAGGGTTAGAGGCAGAGAACCCCAGTGGAGAGAGGGGAACCGGCCTGGCAGAGACAGCAAGGGCTGTTCGTTGCTCCAGAGCCTTTCCGTTCACCTTCACACTCCTGGGCCAGACTACACTCAATCATATGACCTACATATGACCTACTGAAGAGATAAGTCTTCAGTAAAGACTTAAAGGTTGAGACCGAGTCTGCGTCTCAGAAATGCAGCAGAAATAACGGTGCAGTACAACAGCGGTGTGCAGAACGGCATCTCGGAACGCACAACTCGACGATCCTTGTCACGGATGGCCTATTGCAGCAGACGACCACGCCGGGTTCCACTACTATCAGATAAAAACAAGAAGAAGTGGCTCCAGTGGGCACGCCATCACCAACACCAACACCGGACAATTGAGGAGTGGAAAAACATTGCCTGCTCCGACGAATCCTGGTTCCTGTTGCGTCATGCTGATGGCAGAGTCAGGATTTGGCGTAAGCAGCATGAGTCCATGGACCCATCCTGCCTGGTGTCAACGGTACAGGCTGGTGGCGGTGGTGTAACGTCGTCCAATGACGTCAGCACGGACCAAAACCCCTGTGGAACGTTTCCAACTTGTAGAATCCATGCCCCCCGAAGAACTCCGGCTGTTCTGGAGGCAAAGGGTTTCTGGCACAGTACTAGATGGGTGCACCTATAAGCAAAGGCTATATTCTGTGTGTGGGCGTGTCTAAACGACTCACCCTGGCGATGTCGGAGCCCAGCTGTTCCTGGCTTCTCAGCCTGGAGTATTCTTCAGCGATGTGATTGGCTGCTTCCTGGGTCAGAGTGGGGGTCAACACCTTGGCGATGTGGATGTACTTCCTCATGAACTCCTTACTCACTACCTTCTCTCTAAACAAAAACATAACTGATTTAGCATGGAGATAGATAGGGAAAGAAGACCTTAACATGCAGTGATGAAGGACTGGAGAAAGAGAGTGGGGGCACGTTCGTTTTTCCTCGCCCTGTGCCCCAGGTGGGCAGAGTTTGCACATTTTAGACCAGTGGTTCCCAATTCCAGTCCTCCAGTACCCCCAACAGTACACATTTTTATTGTAGCCCGGGATTCAACTAATCATCAGGCTGTCCGAGTTGAATCAGGTGAGTTTGTCCAGGGCTACAACAACAACGTGTACGGTTGGGGGCGGCGCTGGAGGACTGGAGTTGGGAACCACTGATTTAGACCATTCTATTGGTCCTAAAGTGAAATGTCAACTCACGCAAAACGAGCGTGCCCAGAGAGAGCACATACCTGCGTCTCTTGGTGCCGTGCAACAGGTTGTTGTGTTTCTCGTAGACCTGCAGTTCCTCCTGCTCGTCCTGAACTGAGTCAGGGTCCTCAGTGGCCAGGATGTCTACTGATCCACCAAAGGCCATGGCTACAACACACACACACACACACACACACACACACACACACACACACACACGCAGTCAGTAGTCTAGATCATAGATCAGTGGTCACACACACACTGGGTCTGGAGAACCACAGGGTATGCAGACCTTTGTTCAAGCCAAGCACTAAAACATCTGACTCAGATAATAAAAAGCCTTGATAAGCAGTTGTAGCTAAGATGAATGACGTTGAATCAGGCCCGAACAGCCGAACAGCCCTCAAGAACCGGGACTGGTGATCACCGGCATATCTAGTTCCCTGTCCCTGGTGGCGCATCTGATCCCAGATCTGTTGTTAGGAGTAGAGTGTTACCTGTCCCGTCTTGTTCGCGGGGGTCTCTGTATCGGTGCATCCTGAGGACGTGGTCTGAGATCTCTCTGTCCTGCTCTGCATCCATCTGGTCCAACATGATGAACAGCAGGTCAAAACGAGACAGCAGAGAGTCCTGCAGACCAATGTTCTCCATAGGAGTCTTATACTGATCATACTGGAGAGAGAGAGAGGGAGGAGAGAGAGAGGGAGGAGGGAGGAGAGAGAGAGAGAGAGAGAGAGAGGAGAGAGGAGGGAGAGAGAGAAAGAGAGGAGGGAGAGAGAGAGAGAGGAGGGAGAGAGAGAGAGAGGAGGGAGAGAGAGAGGAGAGAGAGGAGGGAGAGAGAGGGGAGAGAGAGAGAGAGAAAGAGGGAGAGAGAGAAAGAGGAGAGAGAGAGAGAGAGAGAGAGAGAGAGAGAGAGAGAGAGAAAGAGGAGAGAGAGAGAGAGAGAAAGAGGAGAGAGAGAGAGAGAGAAAGAGGAGAGAGAGAGAGAGAGAGAGAGAGAGAGAGAGAGAGAGAGAAGGAGAGAGAGAGAGAAGGAGAGAGAGAGAGAGAGAGATGGAGAGAGAGAGAGAAGGAGAGAGAGAGAGAAGGAGAGAGAGAGAGAGAGAGAGAGAGAGAGAGAGAGAGAGATGGAGGAGACACTGATTAATGCTATCCTAGAGAGAGAGGAGTGAGGTAGAGCGCATCTTGTAAGTTGCCGAGACCAGATTAGTTTCGGCCAGGATCCGGATCATGACTAACACTCTCAAATAGAAAATCATTTTATGAGGTAATATACCCTTTTCATACATAGGACGCCGCTACGGTAACAGGTCGATAGCGACAATTGATACCCTTTCAGAACAGTCTGTTCCTTTTCAGACAGTAGAATTCTGCTCCGCAATAGAATCTTGGGTGTTGTTTCCCTGACAACAATAAACGTTGCTGATTGGTGTGCTGCTGTGTTGTTGTTTATGGTAGGGTAGATGCGTTTTATTTCTACTAAATGTTTTGGTAAGTCAAGTACTTTTCTTAGGAGTTAAATGGTCTGCCTGCAGGCAGCTCGAGATCATTTGATTGACAGTTCTGGTTGCCTAGTGATGGACGTTAGACCCGCTTCAGAAGTGGCATTCCTTTGCAGACTAGTTAAATGCCCGTTCAGCGGCGCTTCCAAACCATCTCCAGATAAGTTTTTGTGAGACGCTTTCAAGGCACCACATTCCTTCATCATTACATGTAATAGTTCTTAGCTCACCCTGCCGTAGACGGGGTTGGCAGCTGCCAGCACGGAGCAGCGGGCGTTGAGCCTGGCATGGATACCCGCCTTAGCGATGGTGACACGGCCCTGCTCCATCACCTCATGGATGGCTGTACGGTCCATGTCGGACATCTTGTCAAACTCATCGATACAGACCACACCCCTGTCCCCCAGAACCATCGCTCCCGCCTCCAGACGACGCTCACCTGATGGGAGAGGAGAGAAGCACACAATATGGTAATATAACAGTAGCATTTAATCGGCAGGTAGCCTAGCGGCCGCTGGTTCGATACCCGAGCCGACTAGCTGTGTTGATGTGCCTTTGAGCAAGGCACTTAACCCTAATTGCTCTGGATAAGAGTGTCTGCTAAATGACTCACTACTGTAGTGGCTCTGGATAAGAGTCTGCTAAATGATTCACTACTGTAGTGGCTCTGGATAAGAGTCTGCTAAATGATTCACTACTCTAGTGGCTCTGGATAAGAGTCTGCTAAATGATTCACTACTGTAGTGGCTCTGGATAAGAGTCTGCTAAATGACTCACTACTGTAGTGGCTCTGGATAAGAGTCTGCTAAATGATTCACTACTGTAGTGGCTCTGGATAAGAGTCTGCTAAATGATTCACTACTCTAGTGGCTCTGGATAAGAGTCTGCTAAATGATTCACTACTGTAGTGGCTCTGGATAAGAGTCTGCTAAATGATTCACTACTGTAGTGGCTCTGGATAAGAGTCTGCTAAATGATTCACTACTGTAGTGGCTCTGGATAAGAGTCTGCTAAATGATTCACTACTGTAGTGGCTCTGGATAAGAGCGTCTGCTAAATGACTAAAATGTAAACATGCATCTATGGGTGATGGGATCAGTGAGTCATTTGTGGTGTGAGTCGTTCAATTTTTCAACTAATGATTCATTGATGTAAATATGATTGATTCACTTATTCATTTGGTGTCTTTGAATGTTTCACTACCTAATTTGATAGGCATGTTATGGATTCATTCACTGTCAGGAAGGATGATCATATTCACTCTTTCTGTCGAGTTTCAACTCAGTATCTGAGTGTGAGCCTGTGTGTGTGTGAGCCTGTGTGTGTGAGTGTGAGCCTGTGTGTGTGTGTGTGAGCCTGTGTGTGCGTCTTTACCAGTCTCCTGGTCAGTAGTGACAGCAGCGGTCAGGCCGACCCCAGATGACCCCCGGCCGGTGGTAGGGATGGCTCGGGGCGCCGTGTGCAGGACATAACGCAGCAGCTGGGACTTAGCCACTGACGGGTCACCTAGAGGAGGGAGAGAGAGAGAGGAGCGCGAGAGAGAGGGGGGACAGGAGAAAGAGAGGAGAGCGAGAGAGGGGAGAGAGCGAGGAGAGGAGAGAGAGAGGAGAGAGGGGAGAGAGAGCGAGAGGAGAGAGAGAGGAGAGAGAAAGGTCAGTCTTATATGTGATAGAATTAGGATACAGACACATACTGTAACACTTTTAACAGTGCTCACTAATAGGGCTGGGAATTGCCAGGGACCTCACGATACAATATTATCACGATACTTAAGTGCCGATACGATATGTATTGAGATTCGATACTGCGATTTGATGTTTCAAACATATCGCTCACCATATGTCTGCTGCAGAGAGACAAGAGAGAGCCATGAGAAAACTAGTTTTGATCGGTCATGGAAATAAAAGTGCTGAAAACATGTTGGCTCACTATTTAAACATGAGAACAAGATATAGGAAGAAAAACGCCGGAGCTTTGGTGCAGGCACAGCCAACTAGCGCTAGCTGACGTGACCTAGCAAAAAAATAAATACATTATTTGGAGTCAAAGTATTGATATAATATTGCGATATGTAACTGTATAAATTTTTCACCCATCACTACTCACTAACAAGTTAAAAAGTTCTTCCCAAACTAATCGCATAACCCAGAACCAAATATTCCGTGAGCTAGCTAGCAAACCAAATTGATTGGAGGGTCGAAAGGCTGCGTTGTAGTACTGGAGACCACATTTTGAATGTCTCGTTGTCAGATACATTTGTACTCGGTCTCGGACAGCGAGGACTCGTCATTTCTACCCACAGACCAGCGGAGTAAAAAAATTAAAAAATAACTCATAATTATCAGCTTCCATTCAGTCAGCGCATAAAAACCGCTTCGCCAGGCCAAATATATACACTCCTTTCTTGAAACATGAATATCTTAATAACAGCCTTTGCATCTATTATAGACATGTTTGCCCAGTGGCAAACCTTTAGGCCTTCAGTGTGTTACAGGTTTGTGATGCTGAAAGGACAGCAACCGTAATACCATCGCACTCATGTAGGAGAGTTGTGAGACCATGAGGTCTAGCATTGTCTTGCATTAGGAGGAACCCAGGGCCAACCGCACCAGCATATGGTCTCACAAGGGGTCTGAGGATCTCATCTCGGTACCTAATGGCAGTCAGGCTACCTCTGGCGAGCACATGGATGGCTGTGCGGCCCCCCAAAGAAATGCCACCCCACACCATGACTGACTCACCGTTGCAGGCAGCAGAACGTTCTCCACGGCGTCTCCAGACTCTGTCACATCTGCTCAGTGTGAACCTGCTTTAATCTGTGAAGAGCACAGGGCGCCAGTGGCGAATTTGCCAATCTTGGTGTTCTCTGGCAAATGCCAAACATCCTGCACGGTGTTGGGCTGTAAGCACAACCCCCACCTGTGGACGTCGGGCCCTCATACCACCCTCATGGAGTCTGTTTCTGACCGTTTGAACAGACACATGCACATTTGTGGCCTGCTGGAGGTCATTTTGCAGGGCTCTGGCAGTGCTCCTCCTTGCACAAAGGCGGAGGTAGCAGTCCTGCTGCTGGGTTGTTGCCCTCCTACGGCCTCCTCCATGTCTCCTGATGTACTGGCCTGTCTCCTGGTAGCGCCTCCATGCTCTGGACACTACGCTGACAGACACAGCAAACCTTCTTGCCACAGCTCGCATTGATGTGCCATCCTGGATGAGCTGCACTACCTGAGCCACTTGTGTGGGTTGTAGACTCGGTCTCATGCTACCACTAGAGTGAAAGCACCGCCAGCATTCAAAAGTGACCAAAATATCAGCCAGGAAGCATAGGAACTGAGAAGTGGTCTGTGGTCACCACCTGCAAAACCAGTCCTTTATTGGGGGTGTCTTGCTAATTGCCTATAATTTCCACCTGTTGTCTATTCCATTTGCACAACAGCATGTGAAATTTATTGTCAATCAGTGTTGCTTCCTAAGTGGACAGTTTGATTTCACAGAAGTGTGATTGACTTGGAGTTACATTCTGTTGTTTAAGTGTTCCCTTTATTTTTTTGAGCAGTGTATATTCACATTCGCGCCACACACTTTTGTGATGTATACGAAGTGTAATATTGGGATGCAAACAACTTTCAACTCTATATTTGACATGGGCTTTTTTGTCCGCCCATAACCGTGTGTGTGACGTGTACACTTTGGTTTCAAAGTAGATTTGTTTAAGACTATAAAGAAATCACTCTGTGACCCTGATTTAGCCCACTGCAGTAAAAAGTTAACTTCTTATTAGAAGTTATTCTTGAAAAGGGAGAAGCTAACAAAGTAGCAACAACATCCTCTTCGATAACACCCGCTGCAAACTAGCCTACAACAAAAGCTAGCTAGCTAGACCGTGGGAAAACTACTGCTCGCTATTGCGCAGTGACACGTTGGCCTTTGAGAAGGCAGAGGTTTACATACGTTTTTTGTAAAGTCGGTCCCACCCATTACAAGTCAAAATGTGATTGGTTGATTCCACTGTCACTCCAAAATGTTAGCCTAATACAGTTGGATGGCAGATGCCTTCTATCTAGCTTCTGATGGCGTAGCCAATGGCTGACTTAGCTAGCTAAAATGATCTCCCCAGAGACCACCAAATAAGAATCCTGATTGGATCTTTTTTTTCCTCTTCAGTGTTAACCCTTTCCAACAAAAACTGAAGAGATTAAATCAGAATATCACTGAAAATAATAATATAATTAGAATCATTATTACTATGATAAGACGTCATGTTCCCCACTGTGTTTGGGCTAGTATTAATTTGTAGAGTAACTCCACTACCTCGACTAGCCGGTGCCCCCGCACCAGTACCCCCCTGTATATAGCCTCCCTACTGTTATTTTATTTTACTGCTGCTCTTTAGTTATTTACTTTTATTTATTTTTTTCTTTTTAAAATGCACTGTTGGTTAAGGGCTTGTAAGTAAGCATTTCACTGTAATGTCTACACCTGTTGTATTCGGCGCATGTGACAAGTAAAATTTGATTTGCCCTCAGTATGCATTCTTTCACCATTCTGAATGTCTAAAGAATCCATATGTTCTTCTGAAATATGAACACAGAAATACTGGACATTTTGAACTCTTATTATGGTGGCGATTTGACAAAATTACAATCATGGTCTTGAACTGGACTCGCATTTCGTCTCGGACCCCTTGTCCCCTTCCCGGTTGCGGTCTTGACTCGGTCTCGCCCCCCCCCCCCGTCCGGTCTGGGTCTTGACTCAGACTCTATTTGCATCGGTCTTGGTCTTGAATCGGTCTCGCTTTAGGTGATCTCGAACACAACACTGTCAAAGGGGTTCCAATCTGAGCAGTGTGTCGTGAGAGATTATTCCCAAACTGACCTTAGGCTCATAGGTCATACAGCCATCAACCACTGTTTGGGCCCTACTATCTCATAACCTAAACTAAAAAACTAAAAGAGAGAGAAAGAACAAGAGAAAGAGAGAGAGAAAGAACAAGAGATAAAGAGAGAGAGAAAGAACAAGAGATAAAGAGAGAGAGAAAGAACAAGAGATAAAGAGAGAGAAAGAACAAGAGATAAAGAGAGAGAGAAAGAACAAGAGATAAAGAGAGCGAGAGAGAAAGAACAAGAGATAAAGAGAGAGAGAGAAAGAACAAGAGATAAAGAGAGAGAGAAAGAACAAGAGATAAAGAGAGAGAGAAAGAACAAGAGATAAAGAGAGAGAGAGAAAGAACAAGAGATAAAGAGAGAGAGAGAGAGAAAGAACAAGAGATAAAGAGAGAGAGAGAGAAAGAACAGCAGCAGTTCAGTGGTCTCAGTACCTATGAGCAGTACATTGATGTCTCCTCTGATGCGTGATCCATTCTCCAGCACCTTCTCCACTCCTCCCAGCAACATACACAGGATGGCCTTCTTAATGTATTCATGACCGTGGATACTGGGGGCTAGGGAGCGGGACAGCTGGTCAAACACATCCTGGATAGGAGAGGAGAGAGTTAGTATAGGTAGAGATGGTCTAGAATGTTCTTAGTGTACTCATGAACGAGGACACAGACGGTGCGTTTGAGGGAATGGGTTGGCGCAAAATAAGCTGTAGAATCTTCTCATCTTTGATCACAGAGTATTTAATTTAGTATTGTAGATATTTGGGATGCCAGGCGATGTGTCGATGAGTGACTCTGGCCAAAATGACTGTCCCGTCTTTTCAGATGAACTGGTAGACAAGAGGAAGACCCTTTTAGACTATTGAGATGGATCTGTAATGATCGCTAGAGGGGAAATTAACACTTGCAATTGTCTTCTCTTACTAGTACTGACAGCGGCTTTACCGAGGAAGGTTTTACTTACTACGACTGCGATGTGGTCGTCTCACCTAGCTACCTTAAGATGAATGCACTAACTAAGTCACTCTGGATAACAGCATCTGCTAAATGACTAAAGATGTTAAAAACCATCACTATGGCAGTGCAGCTCTTTACCATCTTCGACTTGCTGAAAAGTTTGATCTTGGAGACGTCGTCAGCCGAGAAGTATGGAGACACTTCTTTACTCATCTGTTTCACCTGACAGGCTATCATGATGGTCCTGGAGGAAGATGGAGGACAGAGTACAGATGTAGGATAACAATATACCTTATAACACCCCCCGAAGGAGGTACTGTGTGCCTAAGCATTGGTTTTAGTCACATAATAATACAAAAATTGGGAGTAATTCTCTCTATTTATTCTATGTTTAATGTCCTCTTCAACTTTTTAAGTGTGCGTTTTAACTCTTTCTTTACAAAGTATGATAGTGAAATAGTTGGTTAAACATCGACAAAAAACATCTATTGGGGACTATCCACGTGCACAAGTGTTACCAAGTGATGACCTCACCTGAAAGCCCCAGAGGTGTATCCTCCCTTCTTGCCAGGCAGACAGCGGTAGGTCCCGATCACCTGGACCCTGTCTCCTGGTTTTACCACGTCCACCAGATCATTATCCAGTATGATGTCCACCGAGCGGGGAAGCTGACCGGCAGGAGCCTTCTCTGGCATCTCCTGGACCGTGATCGTCTGGTGGTCCTTGTAGATGGACAGACCAAACTCCGTCTCCAACGGGTTGTTTTCCTCATCCTAGAGAGAGGGGATGGAGATAATTAATTATTTGCGCTGCGACCCCACCAAGAGTTTTCGGAGGTTATCTACGGAGTGAGGCAGTGAGTGAGTGCGTACCTTGGTAGGGTAGATGGCAGAGGAAGGGAAGGCGTCCAGGCTGGTCATGTCTGTGTATTTCCGCTCCATGGTCTTCTTGGTGGCCGGACAGTAATGGACGCTACGCACCACCTTGGGACGCACCAGAGAACCTAGAGAGAGAGGAACAGGAGGAGGTATTAGATATTACTTTGGATATGGGGAGGATACTAGAAAAAGGAGTCTGCTTTGTTTATTTCTTATGGATTACATTCTGCTCTGACTCCATGCTGTCATGTCAAAGCAGAACAGAGAGGGGGAAACTGAAGACAAAATAGAATGGGTAGTTGTGGAGCAGTACAGTGGTCTTAGACATTCAGAGTAGGCTGCTGGCTTGATACCTTACACCACTCCATCCATCCCTGCATCTATACTCACACTTGGTGACGATGCCCTCCACACACACAATGCTACCCAGCAGGCGAGAGGTGAGGGTACGGGGAGAGACGTGCTTGTTGCCGAAACTTCCCTCCAGACCAACAAAGAACTCCTCGTACTGCTTGGCGTACGTAGCGTCCACAGACGCCACCAGGTCCTTCAGAGCACGCTGAAACGCAAGCAGCTCCTCAAACGCATTAGTCATCAACCTGGGAAGAAGGGAGCAAAGGTTAATATGCATGGTATTACATGTTGTTGACATAGTTTCCCTTACACAGTCTTATATAACTACAATAATAGACACATACCGGTAGATCATTTTTTATTTAGGTGCTCTATGTGTTTGGCTAGTAGTGTATGGTCTGGAACTTAATATGGAATGTGAACTAAAGAGATCCCCTTACATATCTTGCATAGTGGGATGCCAATAACTTGGTGGATACATACCGGTACAACAAATCGATTACTGCCAAAAGCGTGTGTGTGTGAATGCAGTGTAACATCAGTTACTGTTATCCTATTTGTTTTTCTACCTGGCAGCCCGGGCCTCGTTGCGTCGTCTCAGGTCGTTGATGTTGACGATAAGTCGGTTCTTGTTCTCGCTGATCATGTCCCGTACCTTGCTCTGATATACTCCCTGGTCTTGCTGCATCAGGACAAAACACAAATGGGGTAATCGTCAGACACTATCCAGGTCAAGTGATGGCTGGCTTAAGCAGTGGGCGAACGTTAAATACCCAACTAAAGTTACACATTAGCCTACACATTGTCACTCACTGGCTATCAATATCATCGTAAAATTAACGAGCTAGATAGGATGGCAGGAACTAACGTTACAAAATTAGAAAATATTGCCCAAGGAGTTTAGCTAGCTAGCTAGCTAACTGTTGGCATGATTTCAACGTTATCTATTGTAACTCAACACGCTGCATGGTTTCCTTTCGAAGGCATACAATAAAAGTTAGCTAGCTACATTATCAAAGTACAAAACTACTTACATCGTCATCTAAGAAGTCCAGATACTCTCTCTGCGCCTCTCTCATTTCCCGATCGTCCACAGAATCAGACGCCATTGTGTAATTTTATGTTTTTCAAAGATAAAAACTTTTTCAGAGCCCGAAGCGTCCGTTTCTGCAGAGGTCTTTCCAGAAGTGAAAGATTTTCGCGCCACCTAGTACCCGGGTGGACTCAGATCTGAACCATGATTGGTCGATGTGACAAACTTTGCTTTGCATATTTGGCGCGGAATCTGTATCTGTCCAATCAGATACTAGGTTTCTGCATTTGGACCCGCCCCCTCAGCAACTCGCGGGAAATTTTTAGAGAAGGGGGGCTGGGCTGCAAGAGGTAGCATGAATGCGGTCTGACCGCTGCAGTGCCTGTTTTGTGCTAACATGCTGGTCTTTTCTGTCTCTCAAAACAAATCACATTTTATTTTTTTGTCACACATATTTTGCTGATTTTATCGCAGGTGCAGCGAAATGCTTATGTTTCTAGCTCCATCAGCAGTGATATCTAACAAAACAATACACACAAGGATAGACAGAATGGACAGTCCATGAATAGGAAAGGTGTACAGCAGTAATAATAACAGTATATAAGATGAGCATTGACTAGAATAGAATATATACATATGAAGTTGGTAAAACAGTATGTAAACATTTTTAAAGTGACCCGTGTTTAATGACTATGTACATAGGGCAACAGTCTCTAAGGTGCTGGGTAGAGTACCGGGTGGTCGGCCAGTAACAGTGATTATGTTCAGGGTAGGCTACTGGGCGGAGACTGACTGTCTAGTGGTGACTATTTAACAGTCTGATGGCCTGGAGATGGCCTGTTTTTCAGTTTCTCGGGCCCAGCTTTGATGCACCTGTACTGTCTCCGCCTTCTAGATGGTAGCGGGGTGAACAGCCCGTGGCTCGGGTGGCTGAGGTCTTTGATGATCTTCTTGGCCTTCCTGTGACACCGGGTGCTGTAGATGTCCTGGAGGGAAGGCAGTGTGCCCCCGGTGATGCGTTGGGCAGACCGTACCACCCTCTGGAGAGCCCTGCGGTTGCTGACGTTGATACAGCCTGACAGGATGCTCTCAATGGTGCATCTGTAGAAGTTCGAGAGGGTCTTAGGGACCAAGCCGAATATCTTCAGCCTCCTGAGGTTGAAGAGGCGCTGTTGCGCTGTTGCGCCTTCTTCACCACCACTGTCTCTGTGGATGGACCATTTCAGATATTCAGTGATGTGTACGCCGAGGAACTTGAAGCTTTTCACCCTCTCCACTGCGGTCCCGTCGATGTGGATGTGGGCGTGCTCCCTCTGCTGTCTCCTGAAGTCCACGATCAGCTCCTTCGTTTTGTTGACATTCAGGGAGAGGTTATTTTCCTGGCACCACTCCGCCAGGGCCCTCACCTCCTCCCTGTAGGCTGTCTCGTCATTGTTTTTTTTTGTTTTTGGGGGGGGTAGATCAGCTTAATATTGCAGATAGTTTGTAACTTCCATCAATGTAATTGTCTGCATCACTTCCAATCCCCCATGTTTTTTATATATATACTCCCCTTTATTACTTTTCAACCACGCCATCCTTTCCCTACTTGGGGTAAAAATTTGTGAACAACAATGCCCAGGCCTCTACTTCCAGCCTATACTTACTATCTACACCTTATGGACAAAGTCAATTTTACAATAATTCTATTTTATTAGTTTTTTTTGTTTTTGCTCCTGAACTTCTTCTACTCTCAACCTCTCTGATCATTTTCATGATGTCCATCCGGTTTGCTTCTATATGCCATATCTTTCTAACTGTGCTCTTTCCCAAAAGCTCCCAACATACAACCTATATACTTATTATGGACACAGTATGCTTACATTATTAGTTATCTTGTTATTATTTGTTGTTAGTTGTTATTAGTCCCATCCTTCAACTCCATTCAACACCACCCATCTATCTCTTAACTGTTGTGTCGTCAGCAAACTTGATGATTGAGTTGGAGACGTGCGTGACCACGCAGTCATGGGTGAACAGGGAGTACAGGAGGGGGCTGAGCACGCGCCCTTGTGGGGCCCCCGTGTTGAGGATCAGCGAAGTGGAGGTGTTGTTTCCTACCTTCACCACCTGGGGGCGGCCCGTCGGGAAGTCCAGGACCCAGTTGCACAGGGAGGGGTTCAGACCCAGGGCCCTGAGCTTAGTGATGAGATTGGAGGGCACTATGGTGTTGAAGGCTGAGCTGTAGTCAATGAACAGCATTCTCACATAGGTATTTCTCTTGTCCAGGTGGGATAGGGCAGTGTGCAGTGTGATGGCGGTTGCGTCATCCATGGATCTGTTGGGGCGGTATGCAGATTGTAGTGGGTCTAGGGTGTCGGGTAAGGTGGAGGTGATATGATCCTTAACTAGCCTCTCAAAGTACTTCATGACGACAGAAGTTAGGGCTACGGTGCGCTAGTCATTTACACTGAACAAAATATAAATGCAACATGTAAAGTGTTGGTCCTATGTTTCATGAGCTGAAAAAAAAAGACACCAGAAATGTTCCATATGCATAAAAAGCTTATTTGTTTAAATTGTATGCCCAAATTTGTTTACATCCCTGTTAGTGAGCATTTCTCCTTTGCCAAGATAATCCATCCACTTGACAGGTGTGGCATATCAAGAAGCTGATTAAACAGCATGATCATTACACAGGTGCACCTTGTGCTGGGGACAATAAAAGGCCACTCTAAAATGAGCAGTTTTGTCACACAACACAATGCCACAGATGTCTCAAGTTTTGAGAGAGCGTGCAATTGGCATGCTGACTTGCAGGAATGTCCACCAGAGCTGTTGCTAGAGAATGTAATGTTAATTTCTCTACCAAAAGCCACCTCCAACGTTGTTTAAGAGAATTTGGCAGTACGTCCAACAGGCCTCACAACTGCAGACCAGTAGTATGGCGTCATGTGGGCGAGCGGTTTGCTGATGTCAACGTTGTTAACAGAGTGCCCCATGGTGGCGGTGGGGTTATGGTATGGGCAGGCATAAGCTACGGACAACATTCACAATTGCATTTTAACAATGGCAATTTGAATGCACAGAGATACCGTGAGGAGATCCTGAGGCCCATTGTCCTGCCATTCATCCTCCCAACACCTCATTTCAGCATTAATGCATATCCCCATGCCACAAGGATCTGTACACAATTCCTGGAAGCTGAAAATTGTCCCAGTTCTTCCATGGCCTACAAACCAGACCATTTCAGTTAATTTCCCTCGAATGACGTTGCACTTTTTTTTCTCTTTTGACTTTCCACTAGTTTTCACTAGATCATAAGAGAAACCAAATAGTGCAACGTCGTTCAGGGGTGAAAACGCTTCTATCGTGCCAACTCCTTGCCACTCATTTCATGAATCATTTTAATGTTAGTGTAACACATGAGGATGTGTGCAATTTACTCCCCAGCCATTAGCGTCCTGCTTTTTGCGTAACCTAAGCAAGCAATGTGACGTCCTTTACATTGGCAAGCGCACAAACATATTTGGAATTGGAGCAATGGGAAGTATGGGTGCTTCAGCACCTCCTGATAAATAACATTTAAAAAGTAATTCATATTTTTACAAATATATATTTTTTTATTACTCCTCTATGAGAGGAGAAAATAACTTTCCTCAGCATCCCCACTCCAAAACATCTTCACGTTGCCATAGCTCGCTAAGCAAGAGAGGCTTGAGAGATACAATATTGAACATGCGCCAGCTGCCTATTGCGCATGGTCAATATCTTCCAAGCCCCTCTTGCATAGCCTGGTCCCATATCTGTCTAAGGACGCTCTTCCACAGATAGTACAGCAGATGGCGCTATTTAACTACAACGAGCTGTGGCCATTGCATTCTTTGCAAAGTATGTCATATTGTCGTGCATTGTAGTGTATTTATTGTAATGGCTAGGCACTGGTCGGTTTTTAAACGTTTAATGAGGCTCTGTGTATTCACATGTAAAATTGCAAAAATGACTAGAATGTTATTAGAAATCACTGATCAACATCTCATGCAATTTGATGCTATGATTCAATAATAAATAATGTTTTCGGTTTCTCGTGTGCATGAAAAAAGGGTTGTTTTGATAAACTATTGTGATTGTAATATGTACCAAAAAATATTCTAGGCTATATATTTTTATTGTGATGCGTAACCCCATGTGCGTAGTTTTAAGGATTAGATGATTTTTTCATAGCGCCACTGCCTGGGAAAATGTAGGTCAGTCCTTGAGTTTTGGGCGTTCTCTGTTTAGCCCAATGGTTTAGCCTACCTTTTTAGCCACGCCCAGTCTCCCAAATGACTTATTTGCAGTAGGGTAGCAATGCTGTCACTTGTAGATGGCTAGAGTTCACCTGGCGTGCTGCTACCACTGGCTGTCTGCTTGAGAATAGACCTCACCATCAGCATCACGAAATCGATGTAGAAATGAAAAAGAACGATACGGTCGGAGATTTAGGTTAGTCTAGCGCTTTAGTGGTATTTGATAACTGCGACTGTTCCCAGCAACAGGTGTGTTCTGTCTAGACACACAGGAGCAGACAGACAGACAGACAGACAGGCAGGTGAGATTTCTATCTTTTCAAACAATCATTTGAACATGAAAGGAGGATAATAACGTGTCTAACATGTTTTTTTGAAGATATTGTTTCCCTTTTACATTTTTCTAATCTAGAACTCTGTCTCATTGCTTCTTGTGCAGAACCCATTTTTTTTTTTGGTGTCATTTTCCTCTAACCCCAGGGCTAGATTCTAGAGGTTTAGTTTAATGCTGAAAATGGGGCACTTACATGGATAGGTCGACAGACATTCCATGCAGCAAGTACAGAATGCCGTTGCCTCATATCTCTGTTTTTCTAGTTGTATTTCTAGAATGCTGTTGCCTCATCCCTAGTCTTTCTAGTTTTACTCCCTTGTACAAGTAGCCTGATCCCAGATGTGGGACCCAGGCTAGTGTAGAACGCATGATGACAAGGAATGGAAGAATAGAAGGGAAATGGTCACCACTAGTATCCTACACAATCATGCTCAAGGTGAGAAAGATAAGGCACTGCCAAGAGTTTCAGAAGTGGCCCTTTCCATTGTGCACAGTATCAGTCACATTCATTGGCTTGGATTGTGTTCTCTGGGTGTATATGTTTTTGTCTTTGGTCTCCATAGGTGCTTATTAGTATCGCTGATGACGTCAAAGATAGGGTGGCTGTTGTCACTCCTTAGTGTGTAGGTGGGGTGTTAAGGGAGACATTGACACTAGGCAGGCTACTGGGACAGGTAGCAGGCTAGAGGTAACAATGTACAGGTACGACTGCATGCCTGCTAGTGTAATCTGACACTAGCTGACAGACAGGTGAACCAGTTCACAGAGGGCCAGCTATGTGAGAAATGTGTGTCTGTCAGCCTGCCTCACACGAAATCGATGTAGAAATGAAAAAGAACGATATGGACGGAGATTTAGTTTAGTCTAGTGCTCTAGTGGTATTTGATAACTGCGACTGCTCCCAGCAACATGTGTGTTCTGTCTAGAACAGCATCTGTTTTGACCTAGTTGGTATAATACAGAACACAATGCCTAATCTGTACTTTGATTCATAAATGAGTTTATTATTAACTGCATTTTTTTTCTCTCTTTGTTTTCACAGCAAACCCAAGTCTTCCCAAATCAACACTACTCCTCCTCTATACCCATTCACACTCCTCTCTCTCCCCCTCCATCCCTCTTTCTCTCCCTCGCGCCCCACCTTCATCATGTCCAGCGGAGCCCTGGGGCGTCTCAGTACCCTAACCCTGAGTGTGAAACAGATCAGCCGGCTGCCTCACCTCTCCGACATCCTCCCCTCTACTCTCCCCTCCCTCCCCTCCCCCAGCCCCACCGTCCCCGTCTCCTGCGTCCCCACTCTGTTCCGGGAGCCCTACATCCTCTCCGGCTACCGCCCGGTGGGGCAGGACTGGCGATGTTACCTCCTCAGCCTCTTCCAGAGACACAACGAATCCCTCAACGTCTGGACACACCTTCTGGCTGGCCCCTTGGTGCTGCTGCGTGTCTGGGCCTATGGATTGTCCCTAGACCCAGCCTCCCTGCCTCTCTGCCTGTACATACTGTCTGCCCTCACCTACCTGTGTTGTAGCGTGACAGCCCACCTGCTTCAGTCCCACTCCGAGCTGACCCACTATTCTCTGTTCTTCCTGGACTATGTGGGCGTGGCGGTGTATCAGTATGGCTGTTCCCTGGCTCACTATTTCTACTGCTCTGAGCCTGCCTGGAGGGAGAGCGCTGTAGGTACTTTGTGTTTTGTTTTTATTATTGCTATGGGAACACACTTCGTTAAGGTTCTCTCTCCACACTCTATGCGTCCCAAATGGCACCCTATTCCCTATATAATACGCTACTTTTCACCTGGGCCCAAAGGGGGAAAAGGAAGCCATTTTGGATGCCTGATTCTGATAATGTGTTATAATTGCCTACGGAGGATTACAGTCTCTCAACTCTTACTGAGTGGTCCACAAGGTGGCTTTTAAATCTGGAATGTGTATTGCCGATTGTTGTAATATTGTGCTCAGGGGTGAAGTTTCCCCTATGTGCAGTTTTAGGACCAGCTTCCCCCTCCCCCAATACTAACTTGAACCATTAGTGGGGAAAATGCAAAAGTGACCCAGGATCAGCGTCTAAGGGCAACTTCACCCTACTCCTAATATTTGTGGAGTGACAAACTTTTCTACCTCTACCTCTAGGGTTCTGGTTCCTCCCTGGTGCTGCCCTACTTGGCTGGCTGTCCTGCGCCAGCTGCTGCTTTGCCAAGTCACGTTACCGCCGGCCCTATCCGCTCCGGAGGAAGATCTGCCAGCTGATCCCCACAAGCATGGCCTACTTCCTGGACATCAGCCCTGTAGCCCACCGCCTGGCCACCGTACCCTGGGGACAGGACCCCGCTCTACCGCTCCACGCCCTGCAGGTGGGTGGGTGGATGACAGGATGGATGGATGGATGTAGGAATTATCATGGATGTGGCAACTCTATAGAGGATTTAAAAAAACACAATTAACAGTCAACTGACTTATTTCTGTTGTGGTCCTCCATTTTGTAGATGGCCTTCTTCCTGCTTGCAGCCCTCTTCTTCTCCTGCCCTGTTCCTGAGAGGTTCTTCCCGGGGCATTGTGACATCATGGGTCAGGGACACCAGATCTTCCACCTCTTCCTGTCTCTGTGTACTCTATCTCAGCTGGAGGCCCTTTTCCTGGACTATGGCAGTCGGAGGGATACAATGCTGCAGGTGTATGGGGAGAGGCAGCTGTGGTTCGCCGGTGTATCCTTCCTCGCCCTGGCACTATGTAGTGCCCTGACTGCGGTTGTCATGAGGAGGCATGTACAGAGACGACTGGAGAAAAGTGAAACTGTGAAACAGTGAGGAGGGGAGAGGAAGAATGAGACATTTTCAGTGTTTTTGAGAATGATCGTGTCCTGTAAATGTATAGATACAGTATTTATCTAAGACGATAAGCATCTTTATAGCAGATGAAGGTTTCGTGCCTTAAAAGATTATTTGATTCCTGTACAATATAACCATTTCCTTCTTTGTTTACGCATCTCTGGACAGAGGGTAAATGTTTATTTGACTACTTACTGAAGCCTTGATTCAGTAACCTGGTCCCAGATCTGTTTGTGCTGTATGGCCAACTACTGTGGTCATTGTCATGCCAAATGTAGAAACAGATCTGGGACCAGGCTATTGATTCAGTTGATATCTGAGGAACCCATGAAAGGGTTTTATTGTTAAGCTTTAATGGAATTTCACCCCAAAAGTCTGATGACTGTGATAAAGAGTTACTTACGTTTTTAAAGCTGGATTTTGGCATTCCCTTTCAGCTGTCGGTGTGAGACTGGGCAGGCCACGGGATTGAGCAAAAGAAGTAGTCCGTTTTTATTGAGCAGTGAACAGAACAGGCTGTGATTTGGCCATGGTGACAGGCAGACTATAGGCCATGCAGGGCAGGATCTGGCAACTAGTGTGAGTTGCAGATCTGATTACAGTGGGTTGGGGAGATCTGGGTGTCCCGAGGAGTGATGGTTTTATACAGGGTGAACCTGGGTCATATTGGATATACTCATTGACATTTTTACAGAACAAGCAAAAGCATTGATGCGAGACAAACCTACACAAAGCAACGTGTTGTGTGATTTGGTTCTAGACATATTTGTATTACATACATCATATGAAAAAGCCTGTATATCAGCGTCCATAAATATGATGATGACACTACCAATTCTGTATTGTCTTGGGAATGGGAATTTTCATAAAATCAACATGAATGTAGAATTCAATAGCAAGGTTGTTGTTTGTATGGCCGGTATTGAATACCAGTGTTCTGATTTAGTTTACGTTACAGTCCATGAAAACCATGACAGTACAGAGAAAGCTGACCCAACACTTCCTCTAATACTGCGATTGGTACACAGCACACTTCATCAGGTTTCTCCACACTCTAGTGCACACTGTTGACCCTGGTTGCATCTGAAATGCCACCCAATTCCCCACAGGGCTCTGCATGGTCCAGAGTAGTGCACTACAGTTCATTCGGAAAGTATTCAGACCCCTTCACTTGTTCCACATTTTGTTACGTTACAGCAGCCTTATTCTAAAATGGATTAAATTGTTATTTCTCATCAATCTACACACAATGCCCCATAATGACAGAGGGAAAAACAGGTTTTTATAAATGTTATCAAATGTATTAAAAATAAACTGAAATATTACATTGATATAAGTATTCAGACCCTTTACTCAGTACTTTGTTGAAGCACCTTTGGCAGCGATTACAGCCTAGAGTCTTCTTGGGTATGACGCTGCAAGCTTGGCAAACCTGTATTTGAGGAGTTTCTCCCATTCTTCTCTGCAGATCCTCTCAAGCTCTGTCAGGTTGGATGGGGAGCGTCGCTGCACAGCTATTTTCAGATCTCTCCAGAGATGTTTGATCGGGTTCAAGTCCGGGCTCTGGCTGGGCCACTCAAGGACATTCAGAGACTTGTCCCGAAGCCACTCCTGCATTGTCTTGGCTGTGTGCTTAGGGTCGTTGTCCTGTTAGAAGGTGAACCTTTGCCCAGTCTGAGGTCCTGAGTGCTCTGGAGCAGGTTTTCATCAACAATGTCTCTGTATTTTGCTCTGTTCATCTTTCCCTTAATCCTGACTAGTCTCCCAGTCCCTGTCGCTGAAAAACATCCCCACAGCATGATACTGCCACCACCATGCTTCACCATAGGGATGGCATTGGCCAGGTGATGAGCGGTGCCTGGTTTCCTCCAGATGTAACGCTTGGCATTCAGGCCAAAGAGTTAAATCGATGTTTCATCAGACCAGAGAATCTTGTTTCTTATGGTCTGAGAGTCCTTTAGGTGCCTTTTGGCAAACTCCAAGTGGGCTGTCATGTGCCTTTTACTGAGGAGTGGCTTCTGTCTGGCCACTCTACCATAAAGGCCTGATTGGTGGAGTGCTGTAGAGATGGTTGTCCTTCTGGAAGGTTCTCCCATCTCCACAGAGGAACTCTGGAGCTCTGTCAGAGTGACCATCGGGTTCTGGGTTACCTCCCTGTCCAAGGCCCTTCTCCCCCGTTTGGCTGGGCGGCCAGCTCTAGGAAGAGTCTTGGTTGTTCCAAACTTCTTCCATTTAAGAATGATGGAGGCCACTGTGTTCTTAGGGACCTTCAATGGTGTAGACATTTTTTGGTACCCTTCCCTAGATCTGTGCCTCGACACAATCCTGTCTCAGATCTCTACGGACAATTCCTTAGACCTCATGGCTTGTTTTTTGCTCTGACATGCACTGCCAACTGTAGGACCTTATATAGACAGGGTGTCTGCCTTTCCAAATCATGTCCAATCAATTTAATTTACCACAGGTGGACTCCAATCAAGTTGTAAAAACATCAATTCTGAGTCTCATAGCAAAGTGTCTGAATACTTATATAAATAAGGTATCTGTTTTTTATTTGTAATACATTTGCAAACATTTCAAAAAAACTGTTTTTGCTTTGTCATTATGGGGTATTGTGTGTAGATCGATGAGAAAAATAAAATTTTAATCAATTTTAGAATAAGAACGTAACAAAGTGGAAAAAGTCAAGGGGTCTGAATACTTTCCCGAATTGGGTGCCATTTGGCCTGTCTCCTCTGATTCTGTTTCTCTGCCCTGGTTGGCCCACCTGTTCTAGTGCTCTAGTACAGAACAACAGTATTTCTGTGGACTGAAGACTTTCCTTGTGAAAATGGTCTTACTATGGGGATTTAGCCAACCAGCTCTTAGGAGGGAGAATTTAAAACTGAGAACTTGGCCTATTGAAAACAATATATTTTTGTTACACCCAATACTGCTCATTCTCTGATCAAACCAGATATAGGGGTCAAACCTGACATGGTTGACAATGGCAATACTGCATTTTCAACCAAATGTGATAGACCAGAGGTTTTCAATTCATCCACAGCAGTGGCACATTATTTTCAGGCCTACGTTATTACACATAGGGCGGTGCACAACTGGTCCAGCGTCATCCGGGTTTGGCCGGGGTAGGCCTTCATTGTAAATAAGAATTTGTTCTTAACATGACTTGCCTAGTTAAATAAAGGTTAAATAAAACATTTTAAAATAAACACCTGATTCAAGTACTACATTTACATTTAAGTCATTTAGCAGACGCTCTTATCCAGAGCGACTTACAGTTTAGTGAGTGCATACATTTTTCATTATTGGCCCACCGTGGGAAACGAACCCACAACCCTGGCATTGCAAGTGCCATGCTCTACCAACTGAGCTACAGGGGACTCCAGTGTGATAGTGTTGTCCTAGCTGGAATATAAATATGATGGCTGAGAAGGCCCTGTACTAGGACCGGAATTAAACCCCCAAAACGCGTCGATCGCCCCGTAGCACCCACTTCTGTCATCATGAAGTGCTTTGAGAGGCTAGTTAAGGATCATATCACCACCATCTTACCCCGACACCCTAGACCCACTACAATCTGCATACCGCCCCAACAGATCCATGGATGATGCAATCGCCATCACACTGCACACTGCCCTATCCCACCTGGACAATATAAATACCTATGTAAGAATGCTGTTCATCGACAACAGCTCAGCCTTCAACACCAAAGTGCCCTCCAATCTCATCACTAAGCTCGGGGCCCTGGGTCTGAACCCCGCCCTGTGCAACTGGGTCCTGGACTTCCTGACGGGCCGCCCCCAGGTGGTGAAGGTAGAAAACAACGCCTCCGCCACGCTAATCCTCAACACTGGGGCCCCACAAGGGTACGTGCTCAGCCCCCTCCTGTACTCCCTGTTCACCCATGACTGCGTGGTCACGCACGTCTCCAACTCAATCATCAAGTTTGCTGACGACACAACAGTGGTAGGCCTGATTACCAACAATGACGAGACCGCCTACAGGGAGGAGGTGAGGGCCCTGGTGGAGTGGTAGGGCCCCCTCAAAAATCCGATTTTTTTGTTGTTGATTATTCGTATAGAAAATATATATTCTTTCACAAAAGTAGTCCACTGGGCCTTTACTAGTATTAGCGGACCGATATAGCATCTCCACTTTGGCAAAAAAGTAGTTTTATAATTATTTTACAGTATCTTGCATGATTCAATAGTTGCAATTTTAAGAATTGTTGCCATGTCCCTGTCTCTGCGATTGTCATTCTAATGGAATCCAGAAAGAACAAAACCCTGTCCTCAAACAAAAGGTGCGAAGTTATGGGCAAAGACACAAAACAACATTTTTCTTGATCAAATAACATGGAAAACAACCACTTTTTGTACAGTATTAATTGGCCATTCGTACAAACCACTTTATGTACATTACTGTATTGTACATCAAATCAAATCAAATGTTATTTGTCACATACACGTGTTTAGCAGATGTTATTGCAGGTGTAGCGAAATGCTTGCGCTTCTAGCTCCGACAGTGCAGTAATATCTAACAATACACACAAATCTAGTAAGGAATGGAATTTAAGAATACAGTATATACATATATGGACAAGCAATGACAGAGCGGCATGGACTAAGATACAGTAGAATATTATAGAATAGAATACAGTATATACATATGAGATGAGTAGTGCAAGATATGTAAACATTATTAAAGTGACTAGTGTTCAATTTCTTAAAGTGGCCAGTGATTTCAATAGGCAGCAGCAGCCTCTAATGTGCTAGTGATGGCTATTTAACAGTCTGATGGCCTTGAGATAGAAGCTGTTTTTAATTATCTCAGTCCCAGCTTTGATGCACCTGTACTGACCTCGCCTTCTGGATGATAGCGGGGTGAAGAGGCAGTGGCTTTGATGATCTTTTTGGCCTTCCTGTGGCATCGGGTGCTGTAGGTGTCTTGGAGGGCGGGTAGTTTGCCCCCGGTAATGCGTTTGGCAGACCGCACCACCCTCTGGAGAGCCCTGCAGTTGCGGGCGGTACAGTTGCCGTACCAGGCGGTGATACAGCCCGACAGGATGCTCTCAATTGTGCATCTGTAAACGTTTGTGACGGTTCTAGGTGCCAAGACACATTTCTTCAGCCTCCTGAGGTTGAAGAGGCTCTGTTGCGCCTTCTTCACCACACTGTCTGCGTGGGTGGACCATTTCAGTTTGTCAGTGATGTGTACGCCAAGGAACTTGAAGCTTTCCACCTTCTCCACTGCGGTCCCGTCGATGTGGATAGGGGGGTGCACCCTCTGCTGTTTCCTGAAGTCCACGATCTTCTCCTTTGTTTTGTTGACGTTGAGTGAGAGGTTATTTTCCTGGCACCACTCCGCCAGGGCCCTCACCTCCTCCCTGTAGGCGGTCTCGTCATTGTTGGTAATCAAACCTACTACTGTTGTGTCGTCTGCAAACTTGATGATTGAGTTGGAGGCGTGCTTGGCCACACAGTCATGGGTGAACAGGGAGTACAGGAGGGGGCTGAGCACGCACCCTTGTGGGGCCCCAGTGTTGAGGATTAGCAAAGTGGAGATGTTGTTTCCTACCTTCACCACCTGGGGGCGGCCCGTCAGGAAGTCCAGGAACCAGTTGCACAGGGCGGGGTTCAGACCCAGGGCCTCAAGCTTAATGATGAGCTTGGAGGGTACTATGGTGTTGAATGCTGAGCTATAGTCGATGAACAGCATTCTTACATAGGTATTCCTCTTGTCCAGATGGGATAGGGCAGTGTGCAGTGTGATGGCGATTGCATCGTCTGTGGATCTATTGGGGCGGTAAGCAAATTGAAGTGGGTCTAGGGTGACAGGTAAGGTAGAGGTGATATGATCCTTGACTAGTCTCTCAAAGCACTTCATGATGACAGAGGTGAGTGCTACGGGGCGATAGTCATTTAGTTCAGTTACCTCTGCTTTCTTGGGTACAGGAACAATGGTGCATGTGGGAACAGCAGACTGGGAAAGGGAGAGATTGAATATGTCCATAAACACACCAGCCAGCTGGTCTGCGCATGCTCTGAGGACGCGGCTAGGGATGCCATCTGGGGCGGCAGCCTTGCGGGGGTTAACATGCTTAAATGTCTTACTCACGTCGTCCACTGAGAAGGAGAGGCCACAGTCCTTGGTAGTGGGCCGCGTCGGTGGCACTGTGTTATCCTCAAAGCGGGGCGAAGAAGATGTTTAGCTTGTACCTGTAGACTTTCCATCACCATGAAGAAAAACAATGCACAAAACAGTAATTTAGTACATTGAAACATCAAGTGATTTGTGATGATATGATGTGGCTCAGTTGGTAGAGCATGGCGCTTGCAATGCTAGGTGTTGTGGGTTCAATTTCCACGGGGGACCAGTTGCTCTGGATAAGAGCGTCTATTACAATGGAAAAGGAATGAATAGACCATTTCAGTTTTCACCTAGAACTAAGTTGCAATTGTAAAGTATTTCATGAAACTGGAAAACATTTCTTAAATTCCAGAAGTATTATCAGAAGCCAGTCTGAGGCCCCCCACCCCTCCTATGTGTGCACTCGCTTGCTGATTTAAACAGACAGATTTTGATGTGAATGTTTTTATTAGTTATTATGCCTCGAACAATGTAGCTCAATTGGTAGAGCATGGCGCTTGTAACGCCTGGGTAGTGGGTTCGATCCCCGGGACCACCCATACATTAAAAAAATTATGCACACATGACTGTAAGTCGCTTTGGATAAAAGCGTCTGCTAAATGGCATATTATTATTATAAACGCAACATGGAAAGTGCTGGTCCCATTTCTCCTTTGCCAAGATAATCCATCCATATCAGGTGTGGCACATCAAGAAACTGATTAAATAGCTTGATCATTACACAGGTGCACCTTGTGCTGGGGACAATAAAAGTCCACTCTAAAATGTGCAGTTTTGTCACACAACACAATGCCACAGATGTCTCAAGTTTTGAGGGAATGTGCAGTTGGCATGCTGAATGCAGGAATGTCCACCAGAGCTGTTGCCAGATAATTGAATGTACATTTCTCTACCATAAGCCAATGTCTTTTAAGAGAATTTGGCAGTACGTCCAACCGGCCTCACAACCGCAGACCACGTGTAACCACGCCAGCCCAGGACCTCCACATTCGGCTTCTTCACCTGCGGGATCGTCAGAGGGGGGAGGGCGGGGTGCTGCAGAGTATTTCTGTCTGTAATAAAGCCCTTTTGTGGGGAAAAACTATTCTGATTGGCTAGGCCTGGCTCCTCAGTGGGTGGGCCTATGCCCTCCCAGGCCCACCCATGGCTGCCCCCCTGCCCAGTCATGTGAAATCCATAGATTAGGGCCTAATTTATTTATTTCAATTGACTGATTTCCTTATATGAACTGTAACTCAGCAAAATCTTTGGAATTGTTGCATTTTGCATTTATATATTTTTCAGTCTAAAATACTCATTAAACAATGTGCATTTTCCCACCAGAGATGTTTCCAGCAAATTGACTTGTTGCGGATAAAAGGTTGTGCGTGATGAGGTAGTGCACATAAAAATACATGTTAAATGTGTTTCCATCGCATTTTCAACCCTACTGTTGGTTTTCTCACAAAGAAAAATGTTGCATTATATAGCGAGTGTGCCCACTCCGGCATCTTCACCTACGGGATGGTCTGAGACGAGCCACGCAGACAGCTGATGAAGTTGTGGGTTTGCACACAAACTGTCAGAAACCGTCTCAGGGAAGGTCATCTGCGTGCTCGTCGTCCTCACCGGGGTCTTCGATGGCCACTGGCATGCTGGAGGAGTGTGCTCTACACGGATGAATCCCGGTTTCAACTGTATCTGGCAGATGGCAGAAAGTGTCTATGGCGTCGTGTGAAGGTGAGGAAGGATTCATACATTTGCTAACATTTCTAAAAACCTGTTTTTGCTTTGTCATTTATGGGGTATTGTGTGTAGATTGATGAGAAAAAAACACATTTCATACATTTTAGAATAAGGCTGTAACGGAACAAAATGTGGAAAAAGTCAAGGGGTCTGAATACTTTCCGAATGCACTGTGTGTATATATATATATATATATATATATATATATATATATATATATATATATATATATATACACACGTGTGTGTGTGTGTGTGTATATATACATATATATTCCAGACTCTGACATTGCTCGTTCTGATATTTCAGAATTTTTTTTTGGGGGGGGACTAGTGTGTATTGTTAGATATTACGGCAAATATGGAGCTAGAAACATAAGCATTTCGCTGCACCTGCAATAACATCTGCAAAATATGGGTACGCGACCAATAACCTTTTATTTGATTTAGATTTTTAAAAAATCCCAGTCTGTGATCTTCTGTAATCCTATAAATTACCAGTAGGGGTCAGTGTTGTCCTTAATGTGATGTCACCACATGACTAACAATAGCAGCACAACAAACGACTAGCTGAAGAAATTAGTCACAAACAAACAGGGTGTGCCACCACAGCTCATCAATGCTCAATTACCTCAACTGAGTATCCGTCACAGTAAATTCTGTAAAGTGTGTTCAAATCTGGTTGTTGTTGGAACGTGAGAAATGTCATGGCACTAGTAAAAGTTTCCATCATGCATTTCCATAAACCACAGGAATGAATGTGTGGTATCAGGACAAAAATCATTGACGTTTTAATAGACAGACAGGAACTATGGATTAGATAATAACCTCTAGACAGAGACACAGAGCAACAACAGTACAGAGGACAGTAGATCATGCAGACAGACTGACTACTGCTTTTCACCAGTTGATTGAATGACTGCCTGACATTAATTTGATAGTTTAGGCTACTGTTTGGGTGTGTTAATGACTTTGTCTATTAATGCTCATAATCACCTGTGGTGTGTAATATACTGTATAATCTATAATCTGAACCTGTGGTGTGTAATATACTGTATAATCTATAATCTGAACCAGTGGTGTGTAATATACTGTATAATCTATAATCTGAACCAGTGGTGTGTATTATACTGTATAATCTATAATCTGAACCTGTGGTGTGTAATATACTGTATAATCTATAATCTGAACCAGTGGTGTGTATTATACTGTATAATCTATAATCTGAACCTGTGGTGTGTAATATACTGTATAATCTATAATCTGAACCTGTGGTGTGTAATATACTGTATAATCTATCATCTGAACCAGTGGTGTGTAATATACTGTATAATCTATAATCTGAACCTGTGGTGTGTAATATACTGTATAATCTATAATCTGAACCTGTGGTGTGTAATATACTGTATAATCTATCATCTGAACCAGTGGTGTGTAATATACTGTATAATCTATAATCTGAACCTGTGGTGTGTAATATACTGTATAATCTATAATCTGAACCAGTGGTGTGTAATATACTGTATAATCTATAATCTGAACCAGTGGTGTGTAATATACTGTATAATCTATAATCTGAACCAGTGGTGTGTAATATACTGTAAAATCTATAATCTGAACCAGTGGTGTGTAATATACTGTATAATCTATCATCTGAACCAGTGGTGTGTAATATACTGTATAATCTATAATCTGAACCTGTGGTGTGTAATATACTGTATAATCTATAATCTGAACCTGTGGTGTGTAATATACTGTATAATCTATCATCTGAACCAGTGGTGTGTAATATACTGTATAATCTATAATCTGAACCAGTGGGGTGTAATATACTGTATAATCTATAATCTGAACCAGTGGTGTGTAATATACTGTATAATCTATCATCTGAACCAGTGGTGTGTAATATACTGTATAATCTATAATCTGAACCTGTGGTGTGTAATATACTGTATAATCTATCATCTGAACCAGTGGTGTGTAATATACTGTATAATCTATCATCTGAACCAGTGGTGTGTAATATACTGTATAATCTATCATCTGAACCAGTGGTGTGTAATATACTGTATAATCTATAATCTGAACCAGTGGTGTGTAATATACTGTATAATCTATAATCTGAACCAGTGGTGTGTAATATACTGTATAATCTATAATCTGAACCTGTGGTGTGTAATATACTGTATAATCTATAATCTGAACCTGTGGTGTGTAATATACTGTATAATCTATCATCTGAACCAGTGGTGTGTAATATACTGTATAATATATCATCTGAACCAGTGGTGTGTAATATACTGTATAATCTATAATCTGAACCAGTGGTGTGTAATATACTGTATAATCTATAATCTGAACCTGTGGTGTGTAATATACTGTATAATCTATAATCTGAACCTGTGGTGTGTAATATACTGTATAATCTATAATCTGAACCAGTGGTGTGTAATATACTGTATAATCTATAATCTGAACCTGTGGTGTGTAATATACTGTATAATCTATAATCTGAACCAGTGGTGTGTAATATACTGTGTAATCTATAATCTGAACCTGTGGTGTGTACTATACTGTATAATCTATAATCTGAACCAGTGGTGTGTAATATACTGTATAATCTATAATCTGAACCTGTGGTGTGTAATATACTGTATAATCTATCATCTGAACCAGTGGTGTGTAATATACTGTATAATCTATAATCTGAACCTGTGGTGTGTAATATACTGTATAATCTATAATCTGAACCAGTGGTGTGTAATATACTGTATAATCTATAATCTGAACCAGTGGTGTGTAATATACTGTATAATCTATCATCTGAACCTGTGGTGTGTAATATACTGTATAATATATCATCTGAACCAGTGGTGTGTAATATACTGTATAATCTATAATCTGAACCAGTGGTGTGTAATATACTGTATAATCTATAATCTGAACCTGTGGTGTGTAATATACTGTATAATCTATAATCTGAACCTGTGGTGTGTAATATACTGTATAATCTATAATCTGAACCAGTGGTGTGTAATATACTGTATAATCTATAATCTGAACCTGTGGTGTGTAATATACTGTATAATCTATAATCTGAACCAGTGGTGTGTAATATACTGTATAATCTATAATCTGAACCTGTGGTGTGTAATATACTGTATAATCTATAATCTGAACCAGTGGTGTGTAATATACTGTATAATCTATAATCTGAACCTGTGGTGTGTAATATACTGTATAATCTATCATCTGAACCAGTGGTATGTAATATACTGTATAATCTATAATCTGAACCTGTGGTGTGTAATATACTGTATAATCTATAATCTGAACCAGTGGTGTGTAATATACTGTATAATCTATAATCTGAACCAGTGGTGTGTAATATACTGTATAATCTATAATCTGAACCAGTGGTGTGTAATATACTGTATAATCTATAATCTGAACCAGTGGTGTGTAATATACTGTATAATCTATAATCTGAACCAGTGGTGTGTAATATACTGTATAATCTATAATCTGAACCAGTGGTGTGTAATATACTGTATATCTATAATCTGAACCATTGTGGGGTATAACCTATATTCTGAACCTGTGGTGTGTAATATACTGTATAATCTATAATCTGAACCAGTGGTGTGTAATATACTGTATAATCTATCATCTGAACCTGTGGTGGTAATATACTGTATAATCTATAAT
>NW_028160615.1:0-2000 GCF_964263955.1 Coregonus lavaretus | reverse complement strand
TAACAGATGAGCAGGAGCAGCAGATTACACCTACTGAGTCAGCAGTCATCCTCTGACATTAACAGATGAGCAGGAGCAGCAGATTACACATACTGAGTCAGCAGTCATCCTCTGACATTAACAGATGAGCAGGAGCAGCAGATTACACATACTGAGTCAGCAGTCATCCTCTGACATTAACAGATGAGCAGGAGCAGCAGATTACACCTACTGAGTCAGCAGTCATCCTCTGACATTAACAGATGAGCAGGAGCAGCATATTACACCTACTGAGTCAGCAGTCATCCTCTGACATTAACAGATGAGCAGGAGCAGCAGATTACACCTACTGAGTCAGCAGTCATCCTCTGACATTAACAGATGAGCAGGAGCAGCAGATTACACCTACTGAGTCAGCAGTCATCCTCTGACATTAACAGATGAGCAGCAGCAGCAGATTACACCTACTGAGTCAGCAGTCATCCTCTGACATTAACAGATCATTATAGATGTGTATTACTGTCAAGCTACGGGAAAATAAAGCCATTTAAATGGTAACAGCTCAGTAAAAATCCTGTGCTAGTCGTTTATCACTGCCACCTCAGCTTTGACCTTTCTTAACAGATACAGGTACATTTTCTGGTAACCTTTGACATAATTCTGAGTATAATTTTAACCACTGACATTTCATTTTGAGCGGAACGTTTTATTAAGTTCTGTTGAACAACAGCCAAGTTTTGAACAGAAAATAACATTTAGAATGAATACACTAAGTTCAACTTTATTGAAGGACGAGAGGTGTCGAGTAAGCTCTTTGTCGTCCATCGTCGGGTTGGAACAAAAGCCTGCACATCCAGCAGTTAGTCTCCAGTCAGGGTGGAACAAAAGCCTGCACATCCAGAAGTTACTCTCCAGTCAGGGTGGAACAAAAGCCTGCACATCAAGCAGTTAGTCTCCAGTCAGGGTGGAACAAAAGTCTGCACATCCAGCAGTTAGTCTCCAGTCAGGGTGGGGTGGAACAAAATCCTGCACATCCAGCAGTTAGCCTTCAGTCAGGGCCACCCTGAATCTAGAGGTAGTCTTACCTTCCATATTGGTTTCCTCAAGGCAATACATCCTCTATACAACTTAACATCTCTGGCCTCCATATTGGTTTCCTCAAGGCAATTCATCCTCTATACAACTTAACATCTCTGGCCTAAAACAAACAGGACAACATACCTGTCCTGAGGGTCTGCCAGCCCAGGGAGAAGGGGCTCCGGGCCTGAAGGTTGTAGCTGCTGATGGGACTGTGGTTGTCCACCCCTCCACTCCACGACAGGGTGGCTGTAGTGTCTGTGATCTCCTCTACTATCACCACACCAGGGGGTCCTGGAGGGCCTAGAGGGATCAGAGAGACAGAGACAGAGACAGAGACAGAGACAGAGAGAGAGAGAGAGAGAGACAGAGACAGAGACAGAGACAGAGACAGAGACAGAGACAGAGACAGAGACAGAGACAGAGACAGAGAGAGAGACAGAGACAGAGACAGAGACAGAGACAGAGACAGAGACAGAGACAGAGACAGAGACAGAGAGAGAGAGAGAGAGAGAGAGAGAGAGAGAGAGAGAGAGAGAGAGAGAGAGAGAGAGACAGAGAGAGAGAGAGAGAGAGAGAGAGAGAGAGAGAGACAGGACAGAGACAGAGACAGAGACAGAGACAGAGACAGAGACAGAGACAGAGACAGAGACAGAGAGACAGAGACAGAGGACAGAGACAGAGACAGAGACAGAGACAGAGACAGAGACAGAGACGAGAGACGAGAGAGAGAGAGAGAGAGAGAGAGAGAGAGAGAGATGAGAGAGAGCAGAGGAGAGAGAGAGAGAGAGAGAGAGAGAGAGAGAGAGAGAGAGAGAGACAGAGACAGAGACAGAGACAGAGACAGAGACAGAGACAGAGACAGAGACAGAGAGAGAGACAGAGACAGAGACAGAGACAGAGAGAGAGAGAGAGAGAGAGAGAGAGAGAGACAGAGAGAGAGA
>NW_028160616.1:0-33091 GCF_964263955.1 Coregonus lavaretus | reverse complement strand
CGGTGGCTGAGGGGGCTGGGGTGGTTGGGGATGCATTCAGAGGCATATGTGCAGATCGACGTTCATGTAGTGTTTGTGATACATATCATATTAAAACATACATAAGTCAGAGCTGCTTCATTGATTTCTCACAGTAGATTTGGCAAATAAATAAATCCCAGCACATAAAAGTTAATCACCCTGTAGCAGAAGAGACGGTGTGATATCTGTCAGGTCTCTCCTCTCTCTCTCTCTCTCTCTCTCTCTCTCTCTCTCTCTCTCTCTCTCTCTCTCTCTCTCTCTCTCTCTCTCTCTCTCTCTCTCGCTCTCTCTCTCTCTCTCTCTCTCTCTCTCTCTCCTCTCTCTCTCTCTCTCTCTCTCTCTCTCTCTCTCGTCCTCCATCTATCTATCAATAAAAACACTACACATCCCACTTGGCACAGACGTCATTTCAGCGTCTACACCCTTAAAAGAAAAGGTGCTATCTAGAACATAAAAGGGTTCTTCGGCTGTCCCCATAGGATAATCCTTTAAGGAACCCTTTTCGGTTCCATGTAGGACCCTTTCATTTTAGTCATTTAGCAGATGCTCTTATCCAGAGCAACTTACAGTTAGTGAATACATATTTTTTTATACTGGCCCCCCATGGGAAACAAACCCACAACCCTGCATTGCAAACACCATGCTCTATCAACTGAGCTACATCCCTGCCAGCCATTCCCTACATCCCTGCCAGCCAATTGTGCACCACCCATGAGTCTCCCAGTCACAGCCAGCTGCAACAGAGCCTGGATTCGAACCAGGATCTCTAGTGGCACAGTTAGCACTGCAATGCAGTGCCTTACACCACTGCGCCACTCAGGAGTACAGAGGATTCTACATTTTCCTTACTTATTTGGTCCCAGTGTAACACATGCTACTGGGTGGTATGGCACAATAGCAGCCATAATATTGACTTGTGAAGCCACACTCAACAAACCATTCAGAATGATTGAGAAACACCACCACTTCTTTTTTAATACAATATTACTGTACTACAAAAACAGGGTTATCCACCCCTTCCGTTTCCCTGTCTTCTGTATAGTCATTTGTTTTCACGTCATTGCAATCAATACAAAAAATGTGTCACGCGATCAGTCATGGACGGAGGAGGCCATGTTTGATGGGATCCAGCAGCTGTAATGTTAACACTGCCGCGGCATCTGAGCATCTTCCTTTTTACAGGCATCAGACGGCCATTTGAAGTCGTGAGTAGTAAAGTGCTGGAGGACATTAATCAGGAGGAACAAGAGGCCCAGCTCACATCTGCTTTGAGTTGCCATGCTGGAGCACAGAGCTGGCACTGTCTGTCTACCTGACTGCCTGTCACTGCCAGAGAGAGAGAGAGCGAGAGAGAGGACAGAGAGACAGAGGGAGAGAGAGAGAGAGGGAGAGAGAGAAAGAGAAGGGGGGGGGGGGGCTTTCTCTACGTGAGTGTCTGTCAGTGCCAGTCCTCCTGGGCGCTGTGTGTCCCCCCCCCCCCCCACCTTAAAGAGATATATTTAGACTAAAAGATGTGCGTTCATGTCTGACTCTATTTAATTACATCCTTCAAGGTGGCAAGTTAGGATTACACTGGAGGCTGTGTGTGTGTGTGTGTGTGTATGAAGGGTGGAATTGATGACAGGCAATAAAACGAAAATAAAGAAGCGTGGCTGTTTCCATGTTTTAAATTCAGGTCTTTTTTTTGCTTGTCTTGTATACTGTATTTATCGATGTTTGAGATCCAGTTGGATTGAAGGGAAGGGAGTGGAACTCAACGTGTTATTTCTGGGGAAGAAGTCCTATAATATCCTACTGTGGGCTGAGCTATGATTTCCAGAACCACATCTATTATTTTGGTTTAATACAAACCATAAGGGTTGAGAGTAATAACATACCATTGTAGAGAGAAATCCATATTTTTGTCTATAGCCATAGATTCTGGGAATCCAGGGTAGTGAGGGCCATAGTCACCTGCTGGTGAGGAGGAGGAGAAGGGGAGATGGTGAGGGGTGAGTGGGGTGCAGAAGGTTTGAAAAGTGAAAAGAGGAGTGGAGAGAGAGAGAGGAAGCCTGTCTTTGTCCTGCATTACTTTGATCTGACAGCTCGTTAGCAAGGAGGAAAAGAAGCCTGGACCTAGATATGGCCCTGGTTATTTTACCTTGCTCTCTCTCCATCTCTTGCAGTCTTTCTCTCTCCTTCTGCACATTCACTCACTCTCTCCCTCCCTTTATTAGCCCTGTTGTTGGTGAGGTTGTGTTTGACACATCACTATGGTGCACATTTTACACTCTTAATTGAATACATAAACAGAACTAGACACTGCCAGCTTGTTGACAGTGAACAGACAGGTGAGGTCCTCAGGATGTCTTGCACCTTTCATGCATGAGAAGCACAAATGACAAAACTTTAATTGACAATAATTGACAGTAATAATGTCACTGTGTATTTGTCCCTGATAGGTCAGTAAGCCCATCCAACCTGCAGGTTTCCAAGAACACTCCAGCCGCCGTGGCAACCCCAAAATGTTAGATAATTGGCCGGCACAAACACTCGCTAAGGGGATAACCATGGCAACTGAAATGTTAGGGTGTTTACATTTTTGGGACTAGCCATATGCTACGGGAGCCCAGAGGCTATTTTCACTTTCCAGGAAAACTATTAAACACAATCTAGTGGGGAGGACCAGGGCCACTCACAGCAAAGCAACACATACTGAAAGGTGGTCAGGATTCCAGACATACAGACCAAGGGGAGTGGAGGGAGCTGCTTCAGTCTCTGGTTGTACAAAGACAAGGCTGTCTGCCTGCTTTCTGTGTCCTGTCCTGTCTATCACCTTTCTAGCCTAGTACATTAACACATACACAGACTTACTGAGAAGATTCTAACAGTGAGGAAGAAACAATGTAGATGAGATTTTTCTTGCCAGAGTGAAGCTTTTTATTTGCAAGTGAAGAAAGACAATACAATATATACAAAAATAATCAACTGGACGTTGCAACACAAGGAACATAAACTGAATCAAATACAGCTCTTATTAAGAACATGCGTCAAGTGTACATCTAAAACCAGCATATGCCGACCTGTTCCCTGCCTCTGTCTCTCAAACAATGAAAGGACGGGGTTTAAATACGACTACCAATCATGCATTTGACCAATAGGAAGAGGCATGTTTAATGAACAATTAACATTCAACAGGCAGTAATTTCAGTCTACACATCTTCAGATCCTAAGCATACAATAATTATAAGCACTCATATTAATAAAGGCCTTCACATGCTTTAAGCATAAAGAACACTGAGATATGAACATATATGTCCACCTGGAATTGGGAACTCTAGCTTACTTGTAACACTCTATAAACTATGCGCTCCTGAACGCACCCCATTTGCCCGTCAGAACTCAGACCAGGAAATGGACAGATAGCCCTCTTCAAACAACTAGGAAATTAAGGTAAGCATTTACATTACTTAATCTTAACTTCCACATTTTAATTGTTAAACAGGATCACATCACAGTTGTACTTCCTGGTAATTAAATTAATGTTTAGAAAGAGAACTATAACCGGGCGACACAAAAAAAGGTTTTGCGCGCACAAACCAATTGCCGGCGTGCGACCATAAACTCTAACTCTGTGTGTGTCATCTCTCTTTCACAGATGATCATCAATCAAAAGGACATCGCTATCTTGCCTGGCTACCCAAACTCCTTGCTCCAGCCAAACGCTATGCCACGCCCACGGACATTAGTTGCTTCTCCGCAATGACCTGGATCTGAGTACCTCCCAGACGATTTCTAGAATGCAAATACATTCTAACCATTGTGATTGGTTACAGAGACCAATGGGTTGGGCCAGAGTCGGAACACATTTGGGTAGAGCAGCATTTAGAAAATGTGTCATTGACTTTGATTCTCTGATTGGTTCAAAATTATCCAAACGCTGATGACTTTGTTTTTTACAACACCCCTCATTTTGATGTCACCACAAATTATTTAAATGATGGCAGTCTCAGACTGAAGTATATAGCGAACATAGAGCAGCGGAATAATTCATTTTGAGTCGTCAGGCAAATCGCTATCCACACATAAATACAATTAATAAATGTGCTTCCCATAAACGGTTTCATAAACAGTGTCTGGTCATTCATATAGGCATGTCTTTAGATTAAGTGATGGAGGACATATGACAATCGTCACAACTCCCCTTGGTCTACAGTGGGGAGGACAAGTATTTGATACACTGCCGATTTTGCAGGTTTTCCTACTTACAAAGCATGTAGAGGTCTATAATTTTTATAAAAAATCCAGAAAATCACATTGTATGATTTTTAAGTAATTAATTTTTTCATTTTATTGCATGACATAAGTATTTGATACATCAGAAAAGCAGAACTTAATATTTGGTACATAAACCTTTGTTTGCAATTACAGAGATCATACATTTCCTGTAGGTCTTGACCAGGTTTGCACACACTGCAGCAGGGATTTTGGCCCACTCCTCCATACAGACCTTTTCCAGATCCTTCAGGTTTCGGGGCTGTCGCTGGGCAATACGGACTTTCAGCTCCCTCCAAAGATTTTCTATTGGGTTCAGGTCTGGAGACTGGCTAGGCCACTCCAGGACCTTGAGATGCTTCTTACGGAGCCGCTCCTTAGTTGCCCTGGCTGTGTGTTTCGGGTCGTTGTCATGCTGGAAGACCCAGCCACGACCCATCTTCAATGCACTTACTGAGGGAAGGAGGTTGTTGGCCAAGATCTCGCGATACATGGCCCCATCCATCCTCCCCTCAATACGGTGCAGTCGTCCTGTCCCCTTTGCAGAAAAGCATCCCCAAAGAATGATGTTTCCACCTCCATGCTTCACGGTTGGGATGGTGTTCTTGGGGTTGTACTCATCCTTCTTCTTCCTCCAAACACGGCGAGTGGAGTTTAGACCAAAAAGCTCAATTTTTGTCTCATCAGATCACATGACCTTCTCCCATTCCTCCTCTGGATCATCCAGATGGTCATTGGCAAACTTCAGACGGGCCTGGACATGCGCTGGCTTGAGCAGGGGGACCTTGCGTGCGCTGCAGGATTTTAATCCATGACGGCGCAGTGTGTTACTAATGATTTTCTTTGAGACTGTGGTCCCAGCTCTCTTCAGGTCATTGACCAGGTCCTGCCGTGTAGTTCTGGGCTGATCCCTCACCTTCCTCATGATCAATGATGCCCCACGAGGTGAGATCTTGCATGGAGCCCCAGACCGAGGGTGATTGACCGTCATCTTGAACTTCTTCCATTTTCTAATAATTGCGCCAACAGTTGTTGCCTTCTCACCAAGCTGCTTGCCTATTGTCCTGTAGCCCATCCCAGCCTTGTGCAGGTCTACAATTTTATCCCTGATGTCCTTACACAGCTCTCTGGTCTTGGCCATTGTGGAGAGGTAGGAGTCTGTTTGATTGAGTGTGTGGACAGGTGTCTTTTATACAGGTAACGAGTTCAAACAGGTGCAGTTAATACAGGTAATGAGTGGAGAACAGGAGGGCTTCTTAAAGAAAAACTAACAGGTTTGTGAGAGCCGGAATTCTTACTGGTTGGTAGGTGATCAAATACTTATGACATGCAATAAAATGCAAATTAATTTAAATTAAATTAATTACTTAAAAATCATACAATGTGATTTTCTGGATTTTTGTTTTAGATTCCGTCTCTCACAGTTGAAGTGTACCTATGATAAAAATTACAGACCTCTACATGCTTTGTAAGTAGGAAAACCTGCAAAATCGGCAGTGTATCAAATACTTGTTCTCCCCACTGTATATGTCCGGAATCCTGACCACCTTTCAGTATGTGTTGCTGGGCTGTGAGTGGCCCTGGTCCTCCCTACTAGATTGTGTTTAATAGTTTTCCTGGAGAGTGAAAAATAGCCTCCGGGCTCCCGTAGCATATAGCTGGTAAAAACAAAAGACCAAAAAACCCTAACCTTTCCATTGCCATGGTTACCCCATCACAGAGTGTTTAACACCCTATATTCCTTAGATAGCGGATTACTTATAGGGGATAGGGTGCCATTTACTTTATAAGGCCAGGTACAAAATACCTTGACTAACCTGTACCCCCGCACATTGACTCGGTACCGGTACCCCCTGTATATATAGCCTCATTATTGTTATTTTATTGTTTTACTTTTTAATGTTTTACATTTTTTACTTGAGTTTATTTAGTAAATACTTTCTTAACTCTATTTTCTTAAAACTGCATTGTTGGCTTGTAAGTAAGCATTTCACGGTAAGGTGTACACCTGTTGTATTCGGCGCATGTGACAAATACAATTTGATTTGATTCTAATCATCCCTGTCACTGCCTCTCATACTATAAAAACGCAAGGTTCACATACACCATATTTCACTGTATGTGTGTGTATGTGTGTGTCATCCTGTGGTTCACAGAGGCATATCCCAGGCCGTGTTGATATGATTCTAGTTGTAATGGATTATCCTCCTCCTTCACTGTGGAACTCCTGATAAGCCAGGAATTCTCATCCATTCCCTCCATCCCTCTCTCCATCCCTCCCTCCCTCTCTCTCCCTTCGTGAGTCTGGGGTTATCTGCTGTGGGGCTCCAGTGAGACAGAACCTGTGGCAGGGCTGAGGCAGGGCCAGGGGAACAGGAACAGTATTTCTAGCTGGTGTCAGGGTGACACTGACAGCTTCATTAATGCAGATAAGCTTTCCTCCCTCTCACCTCTAGTGTGGGGAGAAGAACGGCGAGGAAGGAAGGGCCGGCAGAGAATGAGAGCTTCCTTCCTTCCCTCTTTCCCCTCTTCTGTTCTTCTTTCCTTACCTCCTTCCTTCTCTCTTTACCTCTTTCTCTACTTTTCTCTTTCTCTCCTTCCCTGCTTTTCATCCTTCCCTCCTTACCTCCTTCCAGCAGCATTGAGGTGGAAGGAGGCATAAAACTTAAAAACTCCTGAAAACTCCCCATTTATTCCCATAATGAGCAGCCAACCCTGTGCAATGAGGATCTCCCTATCAGCTGCCTGGTGCTTATTGTGTGTGATGGTGTTTAATTTGCTGGTGTTAGCTTTATGTGCCTCATATTAAATCATCCTGCATCCCAATCTCTTTTAGAGTGAGATAACGCTATAATGTAATATTGTATTCAGTGGACCGCCGCAATAAAAAATCTATTTGGTCTGAAGTGAGCAGTGAGCTGCCAGCAAGGTTTGGTTGCGCCTCTGTCTCACGTCATGATTTCCCAAGCTCCTCTTGGGTGCTTTAATATTCATCAAATTACAATCCTCCCCATCTGTAATCTTTCTATTTGATGTGGATGGTAACTTCCAGGAGCTTTTAACCATCAGTTTTCAGTCACCCTGTGTTCCTATCTGCTTGACAGAAGGTTACCTCACTTTCCAGGGTTGGGAGGGAGCAATTATGTTACAGTATATTGTTTGAACAGATTCTAAATGTGCTAATGTTATATTCTCAGTATTTCAATTCTAATATGTTTGATGTTGTTGGTTATAAAGGAATGTGTCCAATTGGAGAATATATCCTATCTATGACTAACGTCTTCTAATATTGTAAACACATTCTTAATACTCCGTTACGATCATCATGACAAGAATCCCTTTGAAACTAGCATTTTCTCATGCTCAGATAGCCCACACCTCTCATAACCTTGTAGTTTGAATTCAAACACTGTCTTTGAATTGCAGGGATAAGAAAAAAGGGAATCTTTAAAATGCAGCAGCAGCAGTAGCAGTAGATGTTAATGCAAGTGGCCCTGGCATTGGCTGCTATTGAAATTGCAGATAGGAATCAGAAATCACCTAGACGCTGGTGACCCTAGTCCTCTCTCTGCTCGCAGGGCAGGAACAAAGGGAACAGGAAGAAGGGAGGGAGGACAGAGGAGTGGGTGGGGGTGGTGCTGATGGGATGGTCTGGCGACACGGCTGCACACTCTATGTAATACAAATCAGGATAAAGATACAGACAAGGGAATGTGTGTGTGATAAGGCAGGTAGACAGATGGAGAGATGGACGGACGGACAGGGAGATTCTATAAGCTACCAATTAAGTTTTAGAATCTGAAGGACTATTCAACGCTTGTCTGACCAATCGGAATCCACGCTTCAAGATTGTTTTGATCACGCGGACTGGGATATGTTCCGGGTAGCTTCCGAAAATAATTTAGACGAATACACTGAAACAGTGACTGAGTTTATCAGGAAGTGTATAGGTGATGTTGTGCCCACTGTGACTATTAAAACCTACCCTAACCAGAAACCGTGGATAGACGGCAGCATTCGTGCAAATCTAAAAGCACGAACCACCACATTCAACCATGGCAAGGTGACTGGGAATACGGCAGAATACAAACAGTGTAGCTAATCACTCCGCAAGGCAATTCAACTGGCAAAACATCAGTATAGAGACAAAGTGGAGTCGCAATTCAACGGCTCAGACATGAGACGTATGTGGCAGGGCCTACAGACAATCACGGACTACAAAAAGAAAACCAGCCACGTCGCCGACACCGACGTCTCGCTTCCAGACAAGCTAAACCCCTTCTTCGCCCGCTTTGAGGATTACACAGTGCCACTGACGAGGCCCACTACCAAGGACTGTGGCCTCTCCTTCTCCATCGCCCTGTAGCACTCACCTCTGTCATCATGAAGCGCTTTGAGAGACTAGTCAAGGATCATATCACCTCTACCTTACCTGTCACCCTAGACCCACTTCAATTTGCTTACCGCCCCAATAGATCCACAGACGATGCAATCGCCATCACACTGCACAATGCCCTATCCCATCTGGACAAGAGGAATACCTATGTAAGAATGCTGTTCATTGACTATAGCTCAGCATTCAACACCATAGTACCCTCCAAGCTCATCATTAAGCTCGAGGCCCTGGGTCTGAACCCCGCCCTGTGCAACTGGGTCCTGGACTTCCTGACGGGCCGCCCCCAGGTGGTGAAGGTAGGAAACAACATCTCCACTTCGCTGATCCTCAAAACTGGGGCCCCACAAGGGTGTGTGCTCAGCCCCCTCCTGTACTCCCTGTTCACCCATGACTGCATGGCCAAGCAGCCTCCAACTCAATCATCAAGTTTGCAGACGACACAACAGTAGTAGGCTTGATTACCAACAATGACGAGACTGCCTACAGGGAGGAGGTGAGGGCTCTGGGAGTGTGGTGCCAGGAAAATAACCTCTCACTCAACATCAACAAAACAAAGGAGATGATTGTGGACTTCAGGAAACAGCAGAGGGTGCACCCCCCTATCCACATCAAAGGGACCGCAGTGGAGAAGGTGGAAAGCTTCAAGTTCCTTGGCGTACACATCACCGACAAACTGAAATGGTCCACCCACGCAGACAGTGTGGTGAAGAAGGCGCAACAGAGCCTCTTCAACCTCAGGAGGCTGAAGAAATTCGGTTTAGCACCTAAAACTCTCACAAACTTTTACAGATGCACAATTGAGAGCATCCTGTCGGGCTGTATCACCGCCTGGTATGGCAACTGCACCGCCCACAACCGCAGGGCTCTCCAGAGGGTGGTGCGGTCTGCCGAACGCATTACCAGGGGCAAACTACCTGCCCTCCAAGACACATACAACACCCATGTCACAGGAAGGCCAAAAAGATCATCAAGGACATCAACCACCCGAGCTACTGCCTGTTTACCCCGCTATCATCCAGAAGGCGAGGTCGGTACAAGTGCATCAAACCTGGGACCGAGAGAATGAAAAACAGCTTCTATCTCAAGGCCATCAGACTGTTAAATAGCCATCACTAGCACATTAGAGGCTGCTGCTGCCAATTGAAATCACTGGCCACTTTAAGAAATGGAACACTAGTCACTTTAATAATGTTTACATATCTTGCACTACTCATCTCATATGTATATACTGCATTATATTCTATAATATTCTACTGTATCTTAGTCCATGCCGCTCTGTCATTGCTTGTCCATATATGTATATATTCTTAAATCCCATTCCTTACTAGTTTTGTGTGTATTGGGTATATGTTGTGAAATTGTTAGATATTACTGCACTGTCGGAGCTAGAAGCACAAGCATTTCGCTACACCCGCTATAACATCTGCTAAACACGTGTATGTGACAAATACATTTTGATTTGATTTGATTGGAATCACTTACACATTGGTTATGAAGTCTATAAAGCATACCTTCATTTACCAAGAGAGTTTCACTGTTGGGAAAACATCCTTCAATAAAAATTCAACAGGAATTTTTTTTGTCTGTCTTGAGGTTTAGGCTTTAAGATTCCATGTGAGGGTATTGCTGTCATACAGACAGCAGAGGAGATCTGCTAGCTTCTAGACACCGGAGGCCATTTTAGGTGTCACAGAGGCCATTTTGATTGTCTCCATCTGACAGGACTGCAATTCATCACTGGCTCTGTAATCTGTCTCCTCTGTCTGGTCTAATTGTGTCTCTGATGTCTGTCTGGCCTCTCTTCCTACAGAGGCCTGGTCTGTCAGAACCCTGATCTCATCTGTGGAGAGGGCCTCAGACAGACAGCACCAGACAGCACCCCCGCTGGCCTGGAAGATCCACAGCACTCAGAACAGCCTTCATAGCCCAGGGCCAATATCCATAGTGTCTCAAGGTAAGAGGATCAGTTTTGCAATTTAGAAAATAATAAATAAGATTACATTGATAGGGGGGACCTGATCCTAGATCAGCACTCTTATGCTGAGAGGCTTTGTGAACACAGGCCCAGAGCAGCCTTCACAGACTCACAGACAGGGAGATTTACAGACAGCTGGAATATGGAAAGCATTAACAATTAATTCAATCAGAGATGCCAGCCAGATTCCTTCCCTTAGATTAAAAATATAAATATAATATCCCTTCCTCATGCAATGTAAATTCAAATTAATTAAAACAGAAAATCATTCGGCAAATAATTGGATCCCAATCATCTGTGTAATGAGAAGCATTTGATTAATTTGTTAAAAAAGAAAAAACACGGGTCTAACTTTTCATTTCTGTCTCACCGAAAGCATCCCTCAGACTGAGATAGATTTGTGTGTGACGTGAGGAGGAACATAAGCACATGTTTTGGGGATATAGAGATGGATAGATATGTATGTATGTATGTGAGTGGTGGATTTGAGCCTAGCCACCAGGCAAGCAGGCAGACAGGCAGGGGGGCAGGCAGGCTGTGTCAGTAGTGCAGGGGAGCATGATCAGAGATAATTTATCTCCAGGAGTGGTTGGGAGAAGCTCACGGCATAGTAAAGAATATATGAGGATGACTCGAGGGCCCATCCACAGTGGAGAGGAGAGGTGACAGGAGCTGGAGGGCCGTGGAAGACAAGGGAGGATAGGAGAGGATGGGGGGGGGGGGAGAACTGTTGCTCAGGTTGGGCTGGGGGGACAGGGGAGGATGAGGTAGGATGAGGGAGGAGGAGGGAGAAAAGGGGAGGATTGGCGAGAATGTGGGATGATGAGGGAGAATGTGGGATGTGAGGGAGAATGTGGGATGATGAGAGAGAATGTGGGATGACGAGAGAGAATGTGGGAGGATGAGGGAGAATGTGGGAGGATGAGGGAGAATGTGGGATGATGAGGGAGAATGTGGGAGGATGAGGGATAATGTGGGAGGATGAGGGAGAATGTGGGATGATGAGGGAGAATGTGGGAGGATGAGGGAGAATGTGGGAGGATGGAATCGGTATTCAGGCTTGGCTGGGGGACGGACCCCTAGGGTCATTGGATTGCCTCCATTCAGGGGGACATGGAGAGGAGACATGGAGAGCAGATGAGACGAGAGGGGCTTGTGGTGCGTCAGGGGACCAAACAAAGGAAATGCTTAGCAGGCACACGTCACTGAGACAGTAAGCATGCTGCTGCTGTCTCTCTCCACATCTCTCCTGTCTCTCTCTTCTTCTGCTTGGCTTTTCTCTCCATTTTTCACACAAACGCTTCAGCCGGAGCAAATGTTTCCATCTCTTCCTCTCCAGAAGCCACCCGAGTGAGACAGTCTCTGGGGCTATCTTGACATTGGTTTCAGGGTAGCCAATGATGTTGTTTCTGGATGGGTGCAGCCAGGAGAAGAGTATTGTGTGAGGTGAGGTGAGGAGGGTGTGAGCAAATTTTCTAGGTATTTTGTTACAAATGGAATGATCTTGAAGTTTTGTCAAATCGTTTCAGACCTAGGGGGATTGGGAGGAGGTCTGCTCGGCTCTCCTCTGCTCACCTGCCACGATCACTCTCTATTACAAACCCCCCTCTCTCTCGCTCGCTTCCTCCCTCCCCCTCTACCCCTCTCCCCCCCTGGCTGGCCCCTGACACAAACACCACATCAGCACCAATTTCTGTCACTTACTCCGTGCGAGATCAGGAGCGATTACTCCCAGTGCCACCTGGCGCTAGATCGGTTGCCGTGGCTGCCCGCTCCGTTGCTGCGGAGCCCGGAGAACCTCAGCTGGCGCCGTAATTTGCACTGACACCTCATTTTAGGAGCATTCCTCCACACGCTCCTCCAGCCCCCGCCACAGCATCACTGTCACCACGACGACCATGAGCCAACCGAGAGAGAGAGAGAGAGAGAGAGAGAGAGAGAGAGAGAGAGAGAGAGAGAGAGAGAGAGAGAGAGAGAGAGAGAGAGAGAGAGAGAGAGAGAGAGAGAGAGAGAGAGAGAGAGAGATACCTAATCTAATCTAAGGAGGGACGAAGAGACATTACTCCTCGGTTAGGTTTTTCTTTCAGATATAGGCCTAACAAAACAACAAGTGTTCCTCTGTGTCCTTCTACGTATGTGGATTATTTGAATCTCAATGTGACCTATCATTTTGTATAATGTGACAACAGCTAGTTACATGCAGTACTCTATAAACTACTTACTACAACAAAAACGGAACTATTTATCTCCCCCCTCAGTGCATTTGAACTAAATAAAAAAAACTGAATTTGTTTCCCTCTTAAAATACTTGAAATTATCAGGCCACTGCAGGCTGAGTTAAAGTTGAGAACAAGAGAGAGAATGCCTCAATGCTCAATATTGTGTTAGTTAATCATCAGCTTCAGGCTCTCCTCTGCTCTCCCAGCGTCGCGACGGCTCCTTTTAAATGTACTATTCCCCAATGCCCTACACAAATCAACAAACAAACAAACTAATAAACAAACACAAACCACAGAAAAATATGTTCAGGCTGTGGAAATCCTGTGAGCCACAGAAAAACGACATTTAGGGAAAGCAATATATTCTGATAACCTCAGGATGGTGAAGCAACAACAGCCAAAGCAGTAGAAGTGGCAGCAATGTCCCAATGTATCTGGGCTGACCTTGACAGTGGTAGCTCACTCACCAACATTTGTTGCCCTTTTTGTTGCCCTTAGCAGCACCGCTCACACACGCAAACGCACATGCACACGCACACACACACACACACACTCATACAGTTGAAGTCGGAAGTTTACATACACCTTAGCCAAATACATTTAAACTCAGTTTTTCACAATTCCTGACATTTAATCCTAGAAGAAAATCCCTTTCTTAGGTCAGTTAGGATCACCACTTTATTTTAAGAATGTGAAATGTTAGAATGATAATAGAGAGAATGATTTATTTCAGCTTTTATTTCTTTCATCACATTCCCAGTGGGTCAGAAATACATACACTCAATTAGTATTTGGTATTATTGCCTTTAAATTGTTTAACTTGGGTCAAACGTTTCGGATAGCCTTCCACAAGCTTCCCACAATAATTTGGGTGAATTTTGAACCATTCCTCCTGACAGAGCTGGTGTAACTGAATCAGGTTTGTAGGCCTCCTTGCTCGCACACGCTTTTTCAGTTCTGCCCACAAATGTTCTATAGGATTGAGGTCAGGGCTTTGTGATGGCCACTCCAATACCTTGACTTTGTTGTCCTTAAGCCATTTTGCCACAACTTTGGAAGTATGCTTGGGGTCATTGTCCATTTGGAAGACCCATTTGCGACCAAGCTTTAACTTCCTGACTGATGTCTTGAGATGTTGCTTCAATATATCCACATAATTTTCCTTCCTCATGATGCCATCTATTTTGTGAAGTGCACCAGTCCCTCCTGCAGCAAAGCACCCCCACAGCATGATGCTGCCACCCCCGTGCTTCACGACTGGGACGGTGTTCTTCTGCTTGCAAGCCAACCCCCTTTTTCCTCCAAACATAACGATGGTCATTATGGTCAAACAGTTCTATTTTTGTTTCATCAGACCAGAGGACATTTCTCCAAAATGTACAACCTTTGTCCCCATGTGCATTTCAAACCATAGTCTGGCTTTTTTATGGCGTTTTTGGAGCAGTGGCTTCTTCCTTGCTGAGCGGCCTTTCAGGTTATGTCGATATAGGACTCGTTTTACTGTAGATATAGATACTTTTGTACCTGTTTCCTCCAGCATCTTCACAAGGTCCTTTGCTGTTGTTCTGGGATTGATTTGCAGTTTTCGCACCAAAGTACGCTCATCTCCAGGAGACAGAACGCGTCTCCTTCCTGAGTGTTATGATGGCTGCGTAGTCCCATGGTGTTTATACTTGCGTACTATTGTTTTTACAGATGAACGTGGTACCTTTTTTAATGACTCCAACCTAAGTGCATGTAAACTTCCGACTTCAACTGAAAATCAAAAGAAATCAGCCAAGACCTTAGAAAAATAATTGTAGACCTCCACAAGTCTGGTTAATCCTTTGGAGCAATTTCCAAACACCTGAAGGTACCACATTCATCTGAAATTATGTGGATATATTGAAGCAACATCTCAAAACATCAGTCAGGAAGTTAAAGCTTGGTCGCAAATGGGTCTTCCAAATGGACAATGACCACAAGCATACTTCCAAAGTTGTGGCAAAATGGCTTAAGGACAACAAAGTCAAGGTATTGGAGTGGCCATCACAAAGCCCTGACCTCAATCCTATAGAAAATGTGTGGGCAGAACTGAAAAAGCGTGTGCGAGCAAGGAGGCCTACAAACCTGACTCAGTTACACCAGCTCTGTCAGGAGGAATGGGCCAAAATTCACCCAACTTATTGTGGGAAGCTTGTGGAAGGCTACCCGACACGTTTGACCCAAGTTAAACAATTTAAAGGCAATGCTACCAAATACTAATTGAGTGTATGTAGACTTCTGACCCACTGGGAATGTGATGAAAGAAATAAAAGCTGAAATAAATTATTCTCTCTACTATTATTCTGACATTTCACATTCTTAAAATAAAGTGGTGATCCTAACTGACCTAAGACAGGGAATTCTTACTTGGATGAAATGTCAGAAATAGTGAAAAACTGAGTTTAAATGTATTTGGCTAAGGTGTATGTAAACTTCCGACTTCAACTGTATATATGCCAGAGCTGACACAGGCTCTTTCGATTAGAAATATTGAGTTGGACTCATAAACAGGGTGAAAGAGAGACTGTCTATTTATAGACACCTTCTAAAATGATCCCTCCCTCCCCCTTGGAAAGAGTGTCATGGGAACATTGGAGGGCTGTACTGGCAGGCGGGCTGGGTAGGCTGGGGTGGTAGCAGGTGCTTCTGCTCTGTAGCGTATTTACTAAGGAATGAAGATGTAATGTCAGAGACTGGTGTCTTGGTAGGATGACTCTTTCTTTTCTGAAGGAGAGAGGGAGGAAGAGAGGGAGGGAGGTAAGGAGGGATGGAAGGTGGTGGGATATGAGGAGGCAGACATTGTTTATTTTGCAGGAGGAGACAAAACCATCTGGCACTCCCTTGGCTACCTGGGGTAATTGCAGAAGTAAACAAGTGGAACGAAATGCATGCTGCTAGACAGTGAAAACGGGCGATACAGAGAAGAGTTAGGGATATGGGTGGGATTAGCAATATGGTAAAGGCTAGTCATAGGGTGGTGTCAAGCCATTTGATGAAGCTTAGCAAGATGGCACTGGTTAGGAAGATTATGAGAATTGCCAACATGGTGAGGATTGGCAGTGCTGTATAGGTTAGAATTATGGTGAAGGATGTTTGAATGTTAACGGTATTGTATCAGTGACCATGATCAAGTTTTTTATGACTATTTGTGAAGCCATATGAATTTGAATATGTAATCCCCACCCTCTGAAACCATATAAAATCAAAGCATTATTTCACAAACTCACAGTTTAGGTTGTAATGAATTATGCTTTTATGATGGAAAGGCCTACAACTGATGAGGGGGAGAGGAGTAGGGGAGAGGGGGAGAGGAAGAGTGTGTGTTTGAGTGAGAGTGTGTGTGAACGTCAGCATGTGTGTGTGTGTGTGTGAATATCAGCCTGTAGCCTGTAGTTTCCAAGAGCAGGTTTGATTGATACCGACAGCCCAGGATCGTAATGCAACAATAACTCACTCCCCAGTCTCTTGCCACAGTTAGGTCTCCCCCATAATTATAACATGGCCGTGTCAGTCAGACAGACATCCAGTCTGTCAGAGTGGGCTAAGCTGCAGCCCCAGCCTGATCCTGGCTGTCATCAGGACCTGGCTGATACTTAGAGAATTACCCTCCCCATAGATCAGCTGTGATGTGACAGACACCAAGGAACTCCTTCCTTTGTCACCAGGGAAACCACAGAGTTCCATACTGTACAGTCACAGTTCCCTCCCCAAACCTAGGTAGAATATACAGTACTTAACACTAGCCCCAAACCACCCCCACAGCCACTGTTCTGTTCTGTTCTGTTCTGTTCTGTGTTATACTATAATATACTATACTATACTATACTATACTATACTATACTATACTATACTATACTATACTATACTATACTATACTATACTATACTATACTATACTATGCTTGCTTGCGTTCAATGCTATTCCTTTCAATGGCTGGTATTAGCTGAGAAAGACCAAGAAAGAAACAGTGTTGAAATATCATTGAGCGTAATGCATTCACAGAGGGGGGAGGGGGTTGGCTTATAATTGAAAATTAGCTGAAACTGGCTGACAAAAGCACTGCAGAAGTGATGATCTTTTATTCATTAGAATGTCAATCTACTGCGGCCTTGTCGTGGGGAGAATTGGAATTCACTGCCAGTACCACTTAGTATTGTGATTTAGAATATATGCAATGGCTGCAAGAGAGCCGCCTTCAGCACAGTAATAAAGGGGTTCGAATAAAGTACAAAGAACATGAAACACAATAAAGTATTGTATAAATATTGAGAGGGAGAGCAGGGATGTAAAATGACAATGCTATTGATACTAATAAACCACCAAGACACTTCATTGGCTCTGGGATGTGATGGTGGGCCAAGAAATATATGGCACTAACACTGTATCATCAGTTTGAACTGCTTAATTCCCACCAACGTGCATGCACTCATGCACACACACAGCCACTAACACATCATCAAATGCTTTACATTTACAAGTATAACACATCTTGCTGATATGTTGTTTGCTCTGAAAAACTCACGGTTCACAGGCATTGACAAGAAGCTTTCTGAGCACTGCTCCCAATCTTCAATTATGCTTCCTATCCTGTATCTCCAACTCTGCACTGTGTATTTTCCCTCTTAAACCCCAACGTCAAACTTGTGCCCTGATGTGGAAATGCAGGTGAACAGAGCTTCCTCTCTGCCTGCTTAGAAACTCCTTGGGCACTGGAGCATCGTCGGCTCAATCAATTCCATGTCTTCTCAGAAGCACCTCTTCTTCCCAGCCGTTGCAGGAGTTTCCTTAATTATTTTTGAATGTAATAGAAGTAAGAGAGAGTCCCTCGCTCTCCAACCGACTGCTCGACCGGCCGACACAGGGAGGGAGAGATAATTCTGGATTTATATTCTGGATGATGGATAGGATGGTTATTATTTATTTGCTTGCTGGGTGCCCTTGTGACTTTAGGAACCTTGGAGTTACCTTGTGAATGCCCAGGCGCCGACGATGGTGTTGACCATACAAATGGAATGTGTGATTCTCTGAGGGGGCCAAAGAGAAAGGTCCCCTCCTCTCCCTGCTGTACGACGGGCCCAGGGTCCAGACAGACATTGTCATTTATCAACCGCACACACACACACACACACACAGGTTTCTTGTTGTGTGAAGAGTTGCACAGTTAGTCTCATATTGATTTCCTGATATTCAGTGCCACTATCGTTTCTGTATCTCCCCACCCCCAACTCTGTGGCTTAAATAGGAATTCTAATCCATTTTATTGTACGTGGAGTGATTTGCCACATTACATTTTTTTTTTTTTGGGGGGGGGGTAGATCAGCTTAATATTGCAGATAGATTGTATCTTCCATCAATGTAATTGTCTGCATCACTTCCAATCCCCCATGTTTTACATATATATATATATATATATATATATATATATATATATATATATATATATATATATATATATATACAGTGGGGAAAAAAAGTATTTAGTCAGCCACCAATTGTGCAAGTTCTCCCACTTAAAAAGATGAGAGAAGCCTGTAATTTTCATCATAGGTACACGTCAACTATGACAGACAAAATGAGGAAAAAAAATCCAGAAAATCACATTGTAGGATTTTTAATGAATTTATTTGCAAATTATGGTGGAAAATAAGTATTTGGTCAATAACAAAAGTTTCTCAATACTTTGTTATATACCCTTTGTTGGCAATGACACAGGTCAAACGTTTTCTGTAAGTCTTTTCTGTAAGGGACTCTGTGGAGAGGTGTGTGGAGTGGTGACATGGAATGTACTACTGTGTCCACATTCATCCATCTCACAAGTAGAGTTGTGATTCAGCACAGCAGCTATCCTCTAAAGACAGCAATGAGCTACAGAGCCACATCACCAGAATAACAAGGACTACTTATGTCACCTGCTGTGGTGTTTACCCCATTATACTGTAAGATCTGCTAGAACAGATACCTTGACCTTGTTTTCACATTCCATAGTTAGATTTATCTTAACAAGACGTATGCTAAACATACTGCATATATAGAATAGTGTCAAAATACAGTGAAATGGCTACGTTGTTTTGGGGTTAAAGTCATTAGATGCTGAACAAAAACATAAACGCAACAAGTGTTGGTCCCATGTTTCATGAGCTAAAATAAAAGATCCCAGATATTTTCCATATGCATAAAAAGCTTGTTTCTCTCAAATGTTGTGCACAAATTTGTTTACATCCCTGTTAGTGAGCATTTCTCCTTTGCCAACATAATCCATCCACCTGACAGGTGTGGCATATCAAGAAGCTGATTAAACAGCATGATCATTACATACAGTGGGGGAAAAAAGTATTTAGTCAGCCACCAATTGTGCATGTTCTCCCACTTAAAAAGATGAGAGAGGCCTGTAATTTTCATCATAGGTACACGTAAAATATGACAGACAAAATGAGGAAAAAAAATCCAGAAAATCACATTGTAGGATTTTTAATGAATTTATTTGCAAATTATGTTGGAAAATAAGTATTTAGTCAATAACAAAAGTTTCTCAATACTTTGTTATATACCCTTTGTTGGCAATGACACAGGTCAAACGTTTTCTGTAAGTCTTCACAAGGTTTTCACACACTGTTGCTGGTATTTTGGCCCATTCCTCCATGCAGATCTCCTCTAGAACAGTGATGTTTTGGGGCTGTCGCTGGGCAACACAGACTTTCAACTCCCTCCAAAGATTTTCTATGGGGTTGAGATCTGGAGACTGGCTAGGCCACTCCAGGACCTTGAAATGCTTCTTACGAAGCCACTCCTTCGTTGCCCGGGCGGTGTGTTTGGGATCATTGTCATGCTGAAAGACCCAGCCACGTTTCATCTTCAATGCCCTTGCTGATGGAAGGAGGTTTTCACTCAAAATCTCACGATACATGGCCCCATTCATTCTTTCCTTTACACGGATCAGTCGTCCTGGTCCCTTTGCAGAAAAACAGCCCCAAAGCATGATGTTTCCACCCCCATGCTTCACAGTAGGTATGGTGTTCTTTGGATGCAACTCAGCATTCTTTGTCCTCCAAACACGACAAGTTTAGTTTTTACCCAAAAGTTCTATTTTGGTTTCATCTGACCATATGACATTCTCCCAATCCTCTTCTGGATCATCCAAATGCACTCTAGCAAACTTCAGACGGGCCTGGACATGTACTGGCTTAAGCAGGGGGACACGTCTGGCACTGCAGGATTTGAGTCCCTGGAGGCGTAGTGTGTTACTGATGGTAGGCTTTGTTACTTTGGTCCCAGCTCTCTGCAGGTCATTCACTAGGTCCCCCCGTGTGGTTCTGGGATTTTTGCTCACCGTTCTTGTGATAATTTTGACCCCACGGGGTGAGATCTTGCGTGGAGCCCCAGATCGAGGGAGATTATCAGTGGTCTTGTATGTCTTCCATTTCCTAATAATTGCTCCCACAGTTGATTTCTTCAAACCAAGCTGCTTACCTATTGCAGATTCAGTCTTCCCAGCCTGGTGCAGGTCTACAATTTTGTTTCTGGTGTCCTTTGACAGCTCTTTGGTCTTGGCCATAGTGGAGTTTGGAGTGTGACTGTTTGAGGTTGTGGACAAGTGTCTTTTATACTGATAACAAGTTCAAACAGGTGCCATTAATACAGGTAACGAGTGGAGGACAGAGGAGCCTCTTAAAGAAGAAGTTACAGGTCTGTGAGAGCCAGAAATCTTGCTTGTTTGTAGGTGACCAAATAAGGTCCACCATAATTTGCAAATAAATTCATAAAAAATCCTACAATGTGATTTTCTGGATTTTTTTCCCTCAATTTGTCTGTCATAGTTGACGTGTACCTATGATGAAAATTACAGGCCTCTCTCATCTTTTTAAGTGGAAGAACTTGCACAATTGGTGGCTGACTAAATACTTTTTTTCCCCACTGTACATCACTGCCGGTAGCCTATATTATATTTTGTTAGTTTTTTCTCCTGAACTTCTTCTACCCTCACATTACAGTGTTAATTTAATACTTCAAAATCATTGACCCAGTATTAATTCCATTATATAATAATACAGCTGAAATTTCAGTAAAGGAGAAGATTCATTTATAGTTAACTAAATCGTCAATTAAATTCAATTGTACATTAACATACTTTTCAAGGCCTCAAATCTAAATAGGCATAATTAAGAGTGGGTTTATGCACCCTGGCAATTACCTTGTGCTTTTTTGCGGAAGAGGGAGCAGCAGTTTTTGAATACCAAATAGGAATGAATTGATGTTAGAGTGACAGCATGGTCATCCCAGTGTGAGGTCACAAACAGTACAGCTGTAGGTCTTCTTTTGGTGGGGTTTTCCAGGTCCTCAGTGTGCACATGCGTGTGACCCTACCTGGCAATCCAATTCCAACTTGTTCAGACCTCATGCACCTGTGAATCCTCAATATCAGATTGACTGGAAAAAAAGCGAACGTCATGTTTCTGTCAGGCCTGATAGTCTTGGGAGTGTTTGCTTCTGTGTGTGCGTACATGCATGTCCGTGTGTGTCCGTCTGTGTCTGTGTGTGTGTGTGAGTCAGAGATGCTCCAGTGATAAGAGACCCATGGGCTGAGTGTTGATGAGCAGTGGGCCGTAGTTAACCTGCTCGCTCACCCCAGTCACGATGAAGTCAACCAAAGAACCAGGGAGAAGAATAAAAGACGAGGGATGAGAGAGGAACGTCCATCTCGTCAATAGAACCCCCGCTCCACCTCTACCACTCCACTACCCATAATGCCCCTGGAGGCGGGTGGGCCACTGACCTGAAATAATTGCTTTTGTCGAATCGTGAGCCCGAGTGTTGACCTTGGACAAAACATGGAATAATGTGCTGTGTTTATTACTGCAGCGCCGGTATACAGAGAGAGAGGCTTGTTAATTCTGTAAATGTAATCTACCCACAGTTTTAAAGAGGGACTGACGACCCCGTGAAACCTCTCTGTCTCCGAATTTCTCCGAGCGAACGTCTCTTATAGATATTCAGAATGCCTGGCTAACAATGATATCAATCAACATCATCAACGTTATCATCAACATCATTATCATTCTTCTGTCATCGTTCTTAATCATCATTATCTTCATTATCAACATCATCATCTTCAACTTTTTGAGAGAATAATATTCGGACTCAGAGTTAAGTGTGTTCTTTCTTGTTCCTTTCTGTCACTGAAAGACAACTCCAGAAAAACATTTTAGAGGTATACTGTGCTGTAGAAGAGTCCTGTGAAGAGCCCTGTTGAACAGAGGGATGCTCAGTACAACACTGATTCTCTCTGTGTGTGTTCCCAGTGGTAGTGCCAATGACGTTTTCTTGCAATCTGATTAATCTGGGTCAAAATTCTAAGACTATTTAACATTTCTTGTAAAGTTTAAAGTATTTATATTGTCTATTCTTAGTGATGCAGGACTTTGGCATAGGGAAGAGGTACCAGAGCCTTAGAAATGTGGCCATAGGCTGAAGGTGTTTATTGCAGCGAAACAATGGAGTCAGTGACGCATGTAATGAAGACTATCAACAGCCAAACGTTAAGAGTTACACCACAACACAACAGCTCAGCACACACTTTCAGTGCAATCTTCTACGGACGACAGAGGAAATAAAAGAGATGTTTTTATCTTTGTCACAAAGCTTTTACCTTTGCCCCGAGGAAGAAGAAGTCAGGTAGCCAGTTATTTTTTAATGTGGTGATCTAAAATGCATCACACTACACAGCTAACTAACTAAAATGCTGCTCATTAAAATTTGTAGTAGTCAGGGGGAAAAAGCAAGGTAGGAAGACAAGCACATTGACCTTATATAAGCCTCCCATTAATGAGGTTATTCCGAACGAGTTTTCTGATGACCTGATATGTACTCCTGCAAGATTTATCACTATTTTTATCTTAATGTTTATTAGTACTCAGAAGAGAGAGGGAGAGAAAGAGAGAGAGAGGAGAGAAGCAGTTTGTGGCAAAACACCCCCAAACATCACCTGGCGACAATAAAAAGAGAGAGCACTCAGAAGCCAGAAGACTCCCTGTCACTTAACGGAGCTACCTTTTATCCTGTTTCCCCAGTCTAAAGAGGCCTAATGACAAGACATGAAGCCTTCAAGACGTATACAGCCTTCCAGCTGCCTTCAAGGACAACTTTTATTTAATTTCTTAACCAATTCACTTAGCTCACAATCATTTCAATTCCAGAGCCAGATGGAAAGGCTTTTATGGTTATTGTTTTCCCTTCTAAAATATGGCTTCTGTATATTATAATCCAACCCAGTAAATCTATCATCATAAACGTCCAAACAGAGCTGTAGTATTGTATTCATACTTACTTTTTCAGATACAAACAGCTGTAATCAGTGGGTTGGTTGTTGAGGAGTTAGCGTAGTTAGCGTATCATCTAAACTCCCTCTCCTGTCTGCATGGCTGGCACTGTAGTATGTAAATATCATGAACGCTAAGCTAAGGTAATGTTTTGTCAAAGGTTTTATTAAGAAGTGATGTAATAAAATCTATAATAGGAGGAATGATGCAGTAATTATTTATACTTTGTTGAAATATTAAGGGTTCCTTGGAGAGAGGGAGAAGTTGGGCTGAGGAGGAGAGAGGGAGAAACATTGCGGTCATGGAGTAGAGATGAATATTTAAAGTCCAGAGACACTCGACAGGGAAGTCTACTAATGCTCTATAGTTGTAATGGAAGGTACTGTAACGGTACTAGCTATGAATTTATTACACACAAGTGGTTTATAAAAACATTACCCAAAGTTTAAAAAATATCCATATTTGTGCTAGTTTCAAACTGGTTTTAAAATGGTTTGGTGAACAGTCTCCTCTGTGTCTGTGGTTGGTGTTGGTGATTACATTTCTGGAGGGGTTTCTGAGATCAAAGTGAAGATAGTTGAGTTTTGTGCCATTGGCCACATGGCACAGTGCGGTGAGTAGGCTCTTCTGTGCCTGCGTGAATGGTGGGTGGATGAGTAGGAGGATGGGGAAGGGTCAGAAAAATCAACAACGGCATGATCCGATTCCTCTCTCCTCTCTCCCGGTCTCCGATGGTGGATATTAGTTTGGTTTTCCATCTGGCTAAGCTCGGGTGGATTTGAAACTGAAAATAGAAATGGAACACTTTACCCCAATTATCCCAAATGAATGCACCAATTAATCCTCATTATGTCCCTACGTCCACACAACAAACACACTAAACATACTAACAACAATGTGATTCACAACACTGGAACAAAAAATATCCAAAATAAATGAATAGTTTGAGTTTTGATCTTTCCCATTGGCCCATGGCGGGTTCAACTGTGAGTTAAGAAACAACATCTCCTGTCAAGTTTCTCAGAAGTCATGTATTATAATGGTATTACTTTGGTTAATCTGCAGATTATTGTTGCTGTAGAGAGGGAGCAGGCACTAAAAGCAGTACAAGGGCATGAGTGTAGTGCCGAGGAGGTTGTGGTGCCTTTTTGCATTTACTTTTCTCCGCTCAAAGAGGTTTAAAAGCCCTCTTACCCTGAGCCAAACTCTGCCTGCCTCCTCGCTGCCTCCTCTCCAGCTATGAAAGACTAATTGAATGTGTGTTTTAATACCCCAAGGAGCTGTTTGGAACTCCATGAATCACTTTTATTCTACCAATATGATACAGCAAGGAGGTTGGATGTTGGCATTACTACTCATACTGGAGGTTGTACTGTAATGTACTTTGATCCTACTATCAGAAGGAGAGAGAGCTAGTACTGGCTATGTGTAAACTCAGTCCACATCAAACTTTTGGGAATACTTGTAAATTAACAGCCTTTAATTACCATCCATTTTCATTGGCTTCCCTGCAGCCTCTGAATAAGATGTACTTTGGTTAAAGCAGACTGTAGCTGTCACTCTGCCATCAGAAGGATTAGAATGAGCTATACAGTAACTACATAAGCTCAGTTCAGATGTAATTGTATGGAATAGGCCGCCTACCTGTATCTGTAAAATCAATGTCTTTTAAACGGCCTCCTTTTCATCTTAATGTAACAAGAACTAACTGATCCCTTCTGATGCCACAGTTTTAACTGCCTCTTGACTCCAGAGTGGTGCAGCGGTCTAAGGCACTGCATCTCAGTGCTTGAGGCATCACTACAGACCCCCTGGTTCGATTCCAGGCTGTATCACAACCGGCCGTGATTGGGAGTCCCATAGGGCGGCGCACAATTGGCCCAGCGTCGTCCGGGTTTGGCCGGTGTAGGCCGTCATTGTAAATAAGAATTTGTTCTTAACTGACTTGCCTAGTTAAATAAAGGTAAAATAAATAAATAAATAAAAATAAAAATTGACTGCACTGAGTCACATTCAGATATCCTAATATTGTTTTGTTTGGAGGCTAGCTATACATTTCACTTTGCCTGCATTGGGCCATGAGAAATGACCATCGCATTTGGCCTCTTCTTTTATACAGTAGCTTTTCTCTCGTTGAACTAAAGTCAAGAAATAATTAAAACACGTAATGGCATCCTTTACCTTGTGTTTTTCTGAAAACGTTGCAAAACCTGAGAGGAACGCCCCCCAAAAACCCCAACTAAAATGACTGTGGATAATGGGCAGCCTGAGATTTACGGTGCTTGGAGTCGATCAGTAAAAACGACTGCAAGCCATGAATCTAAAACGAACGGGACATTACCTAAATGATTGAGTCTGAGGGTTTTAACGCATTGGCCTACCTGCTAATGCTCCTTATTCTAGTCAGCACATTTGTCACTCTGCCTCCCACATCTCGCCCCCTCCTCCCTCCCCCCTCTTCCCTCCTCCCTCCCCCCACTTCCCTCCTCCCTCCCCCCTCCCCCCTCACCACAGCAAATAAACATTAGGTAGAATGATGACTCCCATCTCATAAACATATGATTCCTCTCTCTTTCTCTTTAATGGATAACACTTGAGTTTTCACGTGTGTACGTCGTCTCTCTCTCTCTGTGTATTCGTATGGATTTTATATGCGTGCGTTATGCTTTGAGTATGTACTGTATCTTGTCAGCTATGAAGAGACTAAGGTGGACATATGTCAGTGCCTTTGAAAATTTAATAAATATTGAATTCACCAGTTGTCTGCTGCATTATAATGTGTGCCCTCCAGCGGTACTCGTGGATAGGGGTCCAGATGATTAATCTCCACATTGAATTATAGGGGACAGTGGCATGAGCATGAGAGCCAGCTGGGATAAGACTCCCGTCCAATGTCTTTAAGCTCATTCTCTTGTGATGAATACAAATGCCACATTTACGCTGAATCCATGTTAATATTGGAAACTGCCTTTGAGAAAGGAGGGGGAAATCACTGTTGAATCGTGACGTAGCGTAATACTGTAATTGTCACGATCGTCGGGAACAGATGAGGACCAAGGCGCAGCGTTGCAGGCAAACATACTCTTTATTTAGCGATATTACGACAAAATAAACAAACGATAACGTGACAGTTCACGGTCTAACACAAACCAACTAGAAACAAGATCCCACAACTAATGTGGGAAAACAGCCACGATAAGTATGGCTCCCAATCAGAGACAACCAGCCACAGCTGACACTCGTTGCCTCTGATTGGGAACCACTCTGACCAGCACAGAAATACAATACATAGATCTACACACCCTGGCTCAACATAACAGTCAGTGTCCCCAGAGCCAGGGCGTGACAGTACCCCCCCCTAAAGGCGCGGACTCCGACCGCGTCAACCAAATACCACAGGGGAGGGACCGGGTGGGCACTCCGCCTAGGCGGCGGATCCGGCTCCGGGCCTGATCCCCGCTCCCTCTCCAACCCCCCAAAGTACCCCTGGTCCGGTCTGACCCCGCTGGCCGGAGCTGGACTGCACACTGGTGGAGCGGATTGCTCTAGCTCCGGCGTGAAGCATCTGATCAGTGCCGGACCAGGCACCGGTGGAACAGGCACGGGACGTGCCGGACTGACGACGCACACCACTGGCTTGGTGTGGGGAGCAGGAGCGGGCCGGACCGGGCTGGCGACGCGCACCATTGGCTTGGTGCGGGGAGCAGGAGCGGGCCGGACCGGGCTGGCGACGCGCACCATAGGCTTGGTGCGGGGAGCAGGAACAGGCCGGGCCGGGCTGGCGACGCGCACCATAGGCTCGGTGCGGGGAGCAGGAACAGGCCGGGCCGGGCTGACGACACGCACCACAGGCTCGATGCGAGGAACAGGGACAGGCCGGACCGTACTGGGGACACACACCACTGGCCCTATGCAGGGATCAGGAACGGGCCGGACCGGACTGGTAACACACCCCAGTACCTCTCGCCGTGCCTCCACACTTTCCTTCCCCTTTAACACCAGTGGCCCCCGTAACCTGGCGGCCTCCTCTGCCAACCCGCTGGACCGCTCTATCGCGGCCTCCTGCTGCCCCGACGTCCACGTCGTGAGCCCCCCCCAAAATAAATTCTGGGTGTCTCTCCTCCCCGTGGACCAGGCCTCCCTAGTTCTCGCCAGACTCTCACCCCACTGCTCCAAAGTCCAACCACTCTGCTCTTCACTTGGCTTGGCCCAGTCGAGACTCTTAATCCATTGCTCCATAGACCAGCCTCTCTGCTCTTCACTTGGCTCGGCCCAGTCGAGACTCCTACTCCACTGATCCCAGGTCCATCCTCTCTCCTCTTCACGCTGCTTGGTCCTGTCTTGGTGGGATCTTCTGTCACGATCGTCGGGAACAGATGAGGACCAAGGCGCAGCGTTGCAGGCAAACATACTCTTTATTTAGCGATATTACGACAAAATAAACAAACAATAACGTGACAGTTCACGGTCTAACACAAACCAACTAGAAACAAGATCCCACAACTAATGTGGGAAAACAGCCACGATAAGTATGGCTCCCAATCAGAGACAACCAGCCACAGCTGACACTCGTTGCCTCTGATTGGGAACCACTCTGACCAGCACAGAAATACAATACATAGATCTACACACCCTGGCTCAACATAACAGTGTCCCCAGAGCCAGGGTGTGACAGTAATTGAATTTTGACATAATCACAGGAAAGAGGAGGAGAGGAAGAGAGAGAAGGAGAGAGAGGAGAAGACAGGAAAAGAGAGCGAGATGAAGATTTCGAGTAAAAGACACAAAGAAAGTTAGCGAAAGAAAGAAAGAAAGAAAGAAAGAAAGAAAGAAAGAAAGAAAGAAAGAAAGAAAGAAAGAAAGAAAGAAAGAAAGAAAGAAAGAAAGAAAGAAAGAAAGAAAGAAAGAAAGAAAGAAAGAGAGGATTGAATCAGATTCCTTTAATCTGCATACTGTCATGCATCTATAATAGAGTTGGCCCAGTAAGGCAGGAGGTCTATAACACAATCATTAACATTGCTGGACTAATCTATGACTGCACTGTGGCCCCTCTGACTGGCTGGTTCAGTGTATGTCCACTGGCTGGCTGCACAGGACAGGACAGGTTGGGGCTGCTGGGGAAGTGGAGGGAGGACAGTTTGTAAACGTGCTCACATTCACACACATTCATCTGTAGAGTGGGGCCTGGCTAGACCATGACAGCCTTTAATTCAGTGAAAAGATAGCCATTAGGTGAAGGAATAGATTATTGATTTCCCTGCAGTCCGCAGTAGGAGTCTTTATACCTGGACCATGTGGTCATGTGTTGAAACCATTCAGGCCAGCAATGATAGCCTGTATGTCTCTGGAATTAGTTTGTGTGGTACTGCACAGGTGAGTGTGTGGTTGTATGTGGTTATGCGTGTGTATCTGTGTGTGTGTGTGTGTGTGTGTGTGTGTGTATGCATTATGTTCCTGACAGCTGTTTGCATTCCTTCTCTGTGGATGTAGCATTAGCTGGTCCAAACCTAATTAACGTAGCCCGTGGAGGGACGGGACCGGCGGTGAGCGCTGGCGGTAATGTGATGTCACTGTGGATTAGCCTGATGGGCTGCTGTGAGGTGAGAGGGAGGGAGAGAAGGGGAGGAAAGGGAGGAGGGAGAGGGAGGGGGAGGGGGAGGGTGAATAAGGGATGGAGTTTGGGGGAGATGAAGGGAAGGAATGGGGGAGAGAAGAGGAGGATGATGACACGTCACTCAACTCACCTCCAGTCCAGCTCCACCTCCAGTCCAGCTCCACCTCCAGTCCAGCTCCACCTCCAGTCCAGCTCCACCTCCAGTCCAGCTCCACCTCATGCTGGATCCATTGGATTATCCATTGTCTTTATTTTGCCATTGAAAGAGGCTATTACATAGTAATAACAAATGAATTACATAGTAATAACACATTAATTATATAGTAATAAACACAGACTAAACATAAAACCCTCTAACCAAGTAATATAAGAAGGCAGATTCACTGTTGCTGTGACACCATGTCCATTACTCTCTGTCTGTTGGAAAGGGATGGTGGTAGGTAACTAGTACAATAGAGTGGTGCAGTGTGGTTACTGATGGCTGCAGTGGTGGAGGGGGATCTGTCTTTATAAACTCAGCAAGGTCGGCTTCAGGCCAGAGGAGAGATGGTGGGGAACACTCTAATACAATCAGCAGCCTTATCTCCTCTCATGTCGGAGTTTCAGCTGAGCTACCCCTCTTACCGACCCCGCAGTGCAGGGAAATACTGTGTGTGTGCGCACGTTCGTGTGTGTGTATGCACATTTTCATGTGTGTGTGCCTGTGTTCGTGGTTGTGTGCTTGTCTGCATGAGCGCACACGTATGCGTGTACAGTTGAAGTCGGAAGTTTACATACACCTTAGCCAAATACATTTAAACTCAGTTTTTCACAATTCCTGACATTTAATCCTAGTAAAAATTCCCTGTTTTAGGTCAGTTAGGATCACTACTTTATTTCAAGAATGTGAAATGTCAAAATAATTATAGAGAGAATGATTTATTTCAGCTTTTATTTCTTTCATCACATTCCCAGTGGGTCAGAAGTTTACATACACTCAATTAGTATTTGGTAGCATTGCCTTTAAATTGTTTAACTTGGGTCAAACGTTTCGGGTAGCCTTCCACAAGCTTCCCACAATAAGTTGGGTGAATTTTGGCCCATTCCTCCTGACAGAGCTGGTGTAACTGAGTCAGGTTTGTAGGCCTCCTTGCTCGCACACGCTTTTTCAGTTCTGCCCACAGATTTTCTATAGGATTGAGGTCAGGGCTTTGTGATGGCTCCCAAGGATGAACCAGACTTGTGGAGGTCTACAATGTTTTTTCTGAGGTCTTGGCTGATAACTTTTGATTTTCCCATGATGTCAAGCAAAGAGGCACTGAGTTTGAAGGTAGGCCTTGAAATACATCCACAGGTACACCTCCAATTGACTCAAATGATGTCAATTAGCCTATCAGAAGCTTCTAAAGCCATGACATCATTTTCTGGAATTTTCCAAGCTGTTTAAAGGCACAGTCAACTTAGTGTATGTAAACTTCTGACCCACTGGAATTGTGATACAGATAATTATAGATGAAATAATCTGTCTGTAAACAATTGTTGGAAAAATTACTTGTGTCATGCACAAAGTAGATGTCCTAACCGACTTGCTAAAACTATAGTTTGTTAACAAGACATTTGTGGAGTGGTTGAAAAACAAGTTTTAATGACTCCAACCTAAGTGTATGTAAACATCCGACTTCAACTGTATGTGTGCAGAGCATTTGCCAATGCCACTTTTCGCCACTCTCCTGCTCTGTACATCATTCTTACGGAGGGAGAGTCAGTGACTCAGTATGAATTCATCCAGACTTTCCCATCCCTCTCACAGAGAGCTCACACCATGCTCTCCTGTGATCTTTCTGTGGTGTCTCTTTCCCTGTGCTCCCCTGTACCTCCTGCTGTAAGTGTTTCCCTCTGTTTCCTGTCTGCTCCTCTAGCGTCTCTCTATCCTCCCCTCTATTCTCCTCAGTGTTACCAGAATCTAGTGAACATCACTGTGAACATCACTGTGAACATCACAGTGAACATCACAATGTGGTTGTATCTCTACATAAATACCTTACAGCACTAAAGCCTCATGCTGGAGAGCCTATCCAGCCATAGAGAGAAGGTTTTGGTTCATTCCTTCATCCTGGCTTTACTTAACAGTGTACAGACCAGACAGTGTCAGAGAGGATCTTTGTTGTGGGTAGGAGACTGGGCAGGTTTTTTATTTGTATTAAGCATTTATTTTCTAATAAGCTTGGTGTGTTACAATATTGATGTGTCCTCCAACCCACTTTGGGCTCCAGCCCTCAGTACACAGCAGGGTTAAGGCTGCCGTGCCATGCCCAGGAGCTAGCCTCGGGCTAGGGAAGAGAGAGAGAGAGCACGCCTGCCTACCTGCCTGTCTGACATGGCTGTACGGAGAGAGATAGCCAGGAAGAGAGAGAGCACGCCTGCCTACCTGCCTGTCTGACATGGCTGTACGGAGAGAGATAGCCAGGAAGAGAGAGAGCACGCCTGCCTACCTGCCTGTCTGACATGGCTGTACGGAGAGAGATAGCCAGGAAGAGAGAGAGCACGCCTGCCTACCTGCCTGTCTGACATGGCTGTACGGAGAGAGATAGCCAGGAAGAGAGAGAGCACGCCTGCCTACCTGCCTGTCTGACATGGCTGTACGGAGAAGGAGTTAGCCAGGAAGAGAGAGAGCACGCCTGCCTACCTGCCTGTCTGACATGGCTGTACGGAGAGAGATAGCCAGGAAGAGAGAGAGCACGCCTGCCTACCTGCCTGTCTGACATGGCTGTACGGAGAAGGAGTTAGCCAGGAAGAGAGAGAGCACGCCTGCCTACCTGCCTGTCTGACATGGCTGTACGGAGAGAGATAGCCAGGAAGAGAGAGAGCACGCCTGCCTACCTGCCTGTCTGACATGGCTGTACGGAGAGAGATAGCCAGGAAGAGAGAGAGCACGCCTGCCTACCTGCCTGTCTGACATGGCTGTACGGAGAGAGATAGCCAGGAAGAGAGAGAGCACGCCTGCCTACCTGCCTGTCTGACATGGCTGTACGGAGAGAGATAGCCAGGAAGAGAGAGAGCACGCCTGCCTACCTGCCTGTCTGACATGGCTGTACGGAGAAGGAGTTAGCCAGGAAGAGAGAGAGCACGCCTGCCTACCTGCCTGTCTGACATGGCTGTACGGAGAGAGATAGCCAGGAAGAGAGAGAGCACGCCTGCCTACCTGCCTGTCTGACATGGCTGTACGGAGAGAGATAGCCAGGAAGAGAGAGAGCACGCCTGCCTACCTGCCTGTCTGACATGGCTGTACGGAGAGAGATAGCCAGGAAGAGAGAGAGCACGCCTGCCTACCTGCCTGTCTGACATGGCTGTACGGAGAGAGATAGCCAGGAAGAGAGAGAGCACGCCTGCCTACCTGCCTGTCTGACATGGCTGTACGGAGAGAGTTAGCCAGGAAGAGAGAGAGCACGCCTGCCTACCTGCCTGTCTGACATGGCTGTACGGAGAGAGATAGCCAGGAAGAGAGAGAGCACGCCTGCCTACCTGCCTGTCTGACATGGCTGTACGGAGAGAGATAGCCAGGAAGAGAGAGAGCACGCCTGCCTACCTGCCTGTCTGACATGGCTGTACGGAGAGAGATAGCCAGGAAGAGAGAGAGCACGCCTGCCTACCTGCCTGTCTGACATGGCTGTACGGAGAGAGATAGCCAGGAAGAGAGAGAGCACGCCTGCCTACCTGCCTGTCTGACATGGCTGTACGGAGAGAGTTAGCCAGGAAGAGAGAGAGCACGCCTGCCTACCTGCCTGTCTGACATGGCTGTACGGAGAGAGATAGCCAGGAAGAGAGAGAGCACGCCTGCCTACCTGCCTGTCTGACATGGCTGTACGGAGAGAGATAGCCAGGAAGAGAGAGAGCACGCCTGCCTACCTGCCTGTCTGACATGGCTGTACGGAGAAGGAGTTAGCCAGGAAGAGAGGGAGACATCTCATCTGCACAAAGAACAGAACTAAGCCAGTTAATACCCACATTAAGCTTTCACAAAGCACAAAGACTCTACTATAACAGGCCTTTGGGTCATCATTGGCTGGCTGTCTTTTCATATTCACTTGGCAGACTTGGCAGACGTTCCATTAATGCTTGAACTATTGCAGTTGGTCTTTTTTCATATAGTTTTTACTTGAGGCTTGGAATATGAACCTCTCTCTCTCTGTCTCTGTCTCTGTCTCTGTCTCTGTCTCTGTCTCTGTCTCTGTCTCTGTCTCTGTCTCTGTCTCTGTCTCTCTCTCTCTCTCTCTCTCTCTCTCTCTCTCTCTCTCT
>NW_028160617.1:0-10920 GCF_964263955.1 Coregonus lavaretus | reverse complement strand
CCCCGGAGGCCCCTGGTCTCTGGGAGCAGCAGCTGTTTCCAGATACCAGTATTATTCTCCTTCAGGTTCCTGGGGGATTGCCAGCAGCATCGTTAATCAAAGCCCCTCACAGTTTACCCGAGCTGGTGCATCCTCCTAACATCCATCATAAAAAAGCCCAGTGTGTGCTTTGACTTCAGGGAAAAATACATTGAGACACTACAAGAAAAAAGCAATTAAGGGAGGTCTTTGGCCTATCATTCACAGGCTAATGTATCAAGCCCGCAATGCTTATTTATTTATTTTTACAGTTGGGAGGGAGTTGTGGAGCGGTAGGGGTGGAGGTGAGTCGGTTGATGCGAGTGTTGTGTTGTGGGGCCTATCATATTTCTAAAACCCTCTCTTCCTCTCAGGGAAAATAAATGATTGTTGAGGCTGCAGCCCAGCGTACGGTTCATCTATCATCTGGGTAGTGCTGAGGCAGAGAGAGACAGAGAGAGAGAGCTCAGTAGATCCAGCCTGATGAAGATGGTGAGGAGGATGAGGAGACCACAGCACCTTGGGTAAAAGTTTCCCATACTGTAAGTAAGGACTGGTCTAGGATCAGCTTTTCCTCAGCCAAGACAGACCTACTTTTACCATATTGAAGTACTGACTCAAACAGATCTGAATCAATGTCCTAGAGTCCTAACCAGAACGAACAGAAGACCATGGCCTCATGTACCCCTGTACCTTTATTCACTTTAGTTTAACAAAAACATGCGCTAGGTTCTGAGAATTATACCAGGTGTCCAGTAAAATGGATGACCTTAAACCAGTATAATTTTGTCATTTAAAATCTCTCTCTCTCCAGGCTGCTGAACTCCTGCATTACATTACTATTAGATCAACATTAGGCAGGCAGTCCTGTTCCTATGGAGACCAGGTGAGGTCACCCTTCTCTGTCACTGTGGTGGTGTGTCTCACTCCCTCCCAGGCCGCTGTGTTCAGGAGATGGGGTCACGAGATGGGGTCACGCAAGAGAGCAGAGGAACACAGAGGGGGTCGTGTCGCTGTGGATGTAATGTTATTTTGATTGCAGCGCCGGTAATGTGGTCTGACCCTGCGCTCCACAGCCGCGCTGAGAGGAGAAATGAATGAATAATATTGTAATAGAAACCGTATTAAAGGCCTGGTTAGAGGGAGGTGAGAGGTTGGAGGTACAGTATAGTTACCAGGTCCCATTCAACCATGGGTGAAAGGGTTAGACTGCAATTGTTTCAAATTGACCGCATTTGGGGTACTTGAGCAATTTCAAATCCTGATTGTTCGTGGAGGCAATCTAAAGTGCAAAGCTGTTCAAGTGCACTGAATGAGAGCTGTGCATAATATTTATGCTTTTGTGAGTCAATGCCTGTGTCAATAACGGTGTTCATGGAATTGTAACTTCATTTTACATGCATTATACTGTAAATAATGATCAAAATACAATTGTGTGTTAGCCTGGAGCAACCTGCAGTGGTTTATTTCCCCATGCCGGTACAGATGTAGGATCTTAATTTGATCATCCTGTTGCAGGAATACTTTCCTGCAATAAAGGACATTTAAAACTTGTAGTGTATTTGAGGTTTTTTAAAAAGGCATCGGAGGTTTGTAATTTCCATTTGGAAATTTCCCTTACAAAAAATGATTAAACCCTACATAAATGTAAATTAATTATAATCCACATAATAATTCAAATTTCCTGTTGCTGCAGGATTATTATCAAATTAAGATCCTACATCTGTACGACCACTACCTGATCTTACTTATCTGTATATTGAATAATGCTACCCACTGGGCTAAAACTGGTTGAATCAATGTTGTTTCCATGTAATTTCAATCAATGTGAAAAATCAATGTGATGACGTTGAATAAACGTGGAAAACTGATTGGATTTGCAAAAAGTCATCAACGTAAGGGAATTTCATATTTTTTTCACCCACCTTTTAACCTAAATCCAATAAAATTGTGACATTTTTGTTGATTTCCTGTTGAATTCACGTTAATTGACAACTCAACCAAATTTGAATCAAAACTAGACATTGAAATTACGACTGAGCCCAGTGGGTACTGCCATCGGCCATACAGGCTAACGGTATTCCTGATGGTCCTGTTCTGATGTTGACACCACACAGCAGGTTAGATAGCCAATGGGTTTCCTGCTAGCTGATAGTGATATCTCACACTACTTTGTGGTACCTTATTAGAATTTTTCTCATTGAAGAAAAACCTTGACTACGAATACAAGCTTTAACAACTAACGTCAAGATGTGGCTGTTTGAGTGGATATGATGGTATTGTTGGTTTGGTAAAACAGGAAATCGCTTCACCCTTCTTTCAACAAACTGTTAATGGCCTTCCTTTGCATCAGTATGTCTGGCATGGCCAAGCCTACTGTAATGTACTGTTACCGTAGTAACAGCATCGCCCGGACAAGACGATGGAGATTCAAACCAGGTCTCTCCTCGTAATACGGATACAATTACTGCAGATTGCGGGAAATGGTTTCCACATGGGCCCAATGAAGAGTCGATAATCTCTCTCCCAGTGTGCATCTAGGTGCTTTCCTCTGGACCAAAGCCACAGAGAGAGAGAGAGAGAGAGAGAGAGAGAGAGAGAGAGAGAGAGAGAGAGAGAGAGAGAGAGAGAGACGAAGCGAAACAGCCCTGAGAGAAATCAAGGCTGATGGATATTTGTATTCTGGCTCAGGTCTTCATTCTGTCTCATTTCCTGTTCTGTTTTTACATGGTGTCAGAGCAGGAGGGAGCTGTCAAGCCTGGCCTACTACACGTTACTGCTGCTGCTGCACAGAGAACAGTCATCTGCTATGGGGCAGTGATAAAGCTGCCATTGAAATATGCACGCTTGTTACTGTGCTTGACGAGGGGGATGAGGAGGGGTTGAAATCATAAAAGTAAATCAGCTAAATCCTGAGTGTGTGTCACTGTGTGGACGGTTATTGGTTAGTGAGCGTTTTATGCATTTTGAATGGCAGAACACAGTGGGGGTCCAGTATAATGTGAGGCCAGGCTGTGGTGAATAAATACCTACTCTCAGGTAATCTCTCTCGATCTCGCTCTCGATCGCTCTCTCTCGATCTCGCTCTGGATCTGGATCTCTCTGGATCTTGCTCTCGATCTCTCTCTCTCTCCACAAGATCATTACATCTGATACACTCTTAGAACAAATGGTTCCAAAAGGGTTCTTCGGCTGTCCCCATAGGCAAAACGCTTTTTGGTTCCAGGTAGAACCCTTTTTGTTTCCAGGTAGAACCCTTTTGGGTTTCATGTGGGTTCCATGTAGAACCCTCTGTGGAAAGAGTTCTACATGGAATCCAAAAGGGTTCTACATGGAACCAAAAAAGGATTCTACCTAGTACCAAAAAGGGTTCTACAAAGGGTTCTCCTATGGGTACAGCCAAAGAACCCTTTTAGGTTCTAGATAGCACCTTTTTTGTAAAGAGTGTAACACAGTCAATAAACATACTTATATTTTCACCCTGACTGGACCGTTTCTTTTTGCTGAGCCTTATTTTAGTTGTTTATGTTGCTGTGATATACAATGATAAACCTGCTTTTGGTCTCGTTCCAGAGGCTCAGATACATGTCGTGGTGTTCACTCTCAACTTGTGCACTTTCTGATTTGTGTTACTTTTCTCGCTTCTTTGACTGTACGGTAGGCCACCTTGAGAGTTGAGGTCAGTCCCTGAGTGAAGTGAACAGAGAGGTGAAGTGTATCAGGTGTAAATCCTTCATAACCTTCCCAGGGCTGGGCAGCTCTCTGACAGGCAGGAGAAGAAGACAGCCTAGAGTAATCTGGGAGTGAGGGAGAGTGAAGGTGCATCTGGTCCCTCCTGGACCTACTGTTCACTGATGGATTATCCCACACAACCAGAGGAAGGAGTGCAGCCACGTTCAATTCATCACCCACAGACACTCCGGGGTGTGGTGGGATGACCCGACCCCGACCTCAACCCCACCTCCACCCCCCTCTCCAAAACATCCACACATCTAGCTGTTGATTTACAATTACAAACAGGGAAAGTTCTATCCATCCATCTCACTGATTTAGCTCCATTCCATTTCATGCTTTTTCCCCACTGAAACAAACATCCCAACTTTTCTCAAGCATTTCTCCTCCAGAGCCTTCCTAGGCAGGCAGCGTCTGTGAACAGCAATGTTTTCAATTTACTAAAATATCACCAAAAACCAAAACAAATGCTATGGCTGAGACCGCAAAGCAGATGAGTGTTTGGAGAAATGAAACATTGCAATCCTTTCTCTCAACACGGAGTGGTGGTGAGATGCAGGCCCACCGCAGGCCATTGTGTTGGGAATGTGAACACTCTTTTCATGCATTTAAAGTATCAGCTGTTTCTATTTATGGAGAAGACCGAGCCTCGTAGAAGGCCTGTTAGGCAAGGTCCTTGGTCATCATATCTGCTCTGTTGAAACACTGCAGATAGAAAGTCTATATGAGGTTCAAACTGTGTGGGGTAGATGGCATCCTATTCACTACCCAATGGGCACATACTGGTTAAATCAACATTGTTTCCACGCCATTTCAATGAAATTACGTTGAACCAACGTGGAATAGACGTTGAATTGACATCTGTGTCTAGTGGGAATATATTGCACTGCTTTGACCAGTGCCCATAGCGCTCTGGACAAAAGTAGTACACAATGTAGGAAATAGGGTGTGGTCAAAAGTAGTGCACTATGTAGGAAATAGGGTGTGGTCAAAATTAGTGCACTGTGTAGGGATAAGGTGCCATTTGGGACATACACTGTATTCTGGATTGACAGGAACCCACTGGGATCTATTCCCTCATCAAATACCAGGGACTAAAGTTAACCGTTAACAGTGGGATTGTATTGAAATTCCTTGTGGGTCTTTTCAGTTGTACTTTAAAAATAGATGCTTTAGACAGACATGAAAATGCTTTGTCAACATTCAGCACAGGATCCGACCAGGATAATGCCTAGTCACAGGCTGCGCTGCCCTTGTCATAATCCAACCACCAGACGAAATGACTGCCACCCCGCTGGGATGGTGTCAGGATAATTTAGGCACCAGCAGTGAGGAGGAGGCTACTGAAGGGTATGTGGTGGTAGTAAGGAGGAGTAGGCTACTGAAGGATATCAAATCAAATCAAGCTTTATTTATACAGCACGTCTCAAACACGCAATGTGCTTTACAGGAAGAAAGAAATAAAAAACAATGAAAAGAAAAGCTGAAATATTTAAATATTTACTACACAACAAACATAAGATTAAAAACAAAAGAAAGACACAAACTGAACAACTAAAAAGCACCTTATGGAAAAGCAACGCTAAAAATATGTGTTTTAAGATCTCTTTGAAATATGTCCACAGTTTCGGCCCCCCTCAGGTTCACTGGCAGGCTATTCCAGAGGCTGGGGGCATAGTAACTAAAGGCTGCCTCTCCATGCCTCTTGGTCCTAGGCGTTGGGAGAATTAAAAGGCCAGTGCCAGAGGACCTGAGGGATCTAAAGGGTACATATGAGGTGGTAGGAAGGCTGGTAGTGATGAGGAGTAAACTACTGAAGGATGTGAGCTGGTAGGAAGGCTGGTAGTGATGAGGAGTAAACTACTGAAGGATGTGAGCTGGTAGGAAGGCTGGTAGTGATGAGGAGTAAACTACTGAAGGATGTTCGCTGGTAGGAAGGCTGGTAGTGATGAGGAGTAAACTACTGAAGGATGTGAGCTGGTAGGAAGGCTGGTAGTGATGAGGAGTAAACTACTGAAGGATGTGAGCTGGTAGGAAGGCTGGTAGTGATGAGGAGTAAACTACTGAAGGATGTGAGCTGGTAGGAAGGCTGGTAGCTTAGTGGTTAAGAGTGTTGTGCCAGTAACCAAAAGGTCGCTGGTTCTAATCCCCAAGCTGACTAGGTGAAAAATCAATCAAAGTGTTCTTGAGCAAGGCACTTAACCCTAATCGCTCTGGATAAGAGCATCTGCTAAATGACAAAAAAATTAAATAAATAGTAAGACTGGTAGTAATGAGGAGTAAACTACTGAAGGATGTGAGCTGGTAGGAAGGCTGGTAGTGATGAGGAGTAAACTACTGAAGGATGTGAGCTGGTAGGAAGGCTGGTAGTGATGAGGAGTAAACTACTGAAGGATGTGAGCTGGTAGTAAGACTGGTAGTGATGAGGAGTAAACTACTGAAGGATGTGAGCTGGTAGGAAGGCTGGTAGTGATGAGGAGTAAACTACTGAAGGATGTGAGCTGGTAGGAAGGCTGGTAGTGATGAGGAGTAAACTACTGAAGGATGTGAGCTGGTAGGAAGGCTGGTAGTGATGAGGAGTAAACTACTGAAGGATGTGAGCTGGTAGGAAGGCTGGTAGTGATGAGGAGTAAACTACTGAAGGATGTGAGCTGGTAGTAAGACTGGTAGTGATGAGGAGTAAACTACTGAAGGATGTGAGCTGGTAGGAAGGCTGGTAGTGATGAGGAGTAAACTACTGAAGGATGTGAGCTGGTAGGAAGGCTGGTAGTGATGAGGAGTAAACTACTGAAGGATGTGAGCTGGTAGGAAGGCTGGTAGTGATGAGGAGTAAACTACTGAAGGATGTGAGCTGGTAGGAAGGCTGGTAGTGATGAGGAGTAAACTACTGAAGGATGTGAGCTGGTAGGAAGGCTGGTAGTGATGAGGAGTAAACTACTGAAGGATGTGAGCTGGTAGTAAGACTGGTAGTGATGAGGAGTAAACTACTGAAGGATGTGCGCTGGTAGGAAGGCTGGTAGCTTAGTGGTTAAGAGTGTTGTGCCAGTAACCAAAAGGTCGCTGGTTCTAATCCCCAAGCTGACTAGGTGAAAAATCAATCAAAGTGTTCTTGAGCAAGGCACTTAACCCTAATCGCTCTGGATAAGAGCATCTGCTAAATGACAAAAAAAAAAAATAGTAAGACTGGTAGTAATGAGGAGTAAACTACTGAAGGATGTGAGCTGGTAGGAAGGCTGACCAGTTACATTTCCATTCAGAGTTATGCTTAATTTTATTTTGTTTAAAAAAGAAATGTCCATGCAGCCACCTGTACATCAATACATCAAATGATCTCTCTCTCAATTTAATTTCAATTCAATTCAAAGGGCCTTATTGGCATGGGAAACATATGTTTACATTGCCAAAGCAAGTTAAATACATAATAAACAAAAGTGAAATAAACAATAAAAAATGTACAGTAAACATTACACTCACAAAAGTTCCAAAGGAATAGAGACATTTCAAATGTCATATTATGGCTATGTACAGTGTTGTAATGATGTGCAAAAAGTTAAAGTACAAAAGGGAGAAACAAATTAACATATATATGGGTTGTATTTAAAATGGTGTTTGTTCTTCACTGGTTGCTCTTTTCTTGTGGCAACAGGTCACAAATATTGATGCTGTGATTGCACACTGTGGTATTTCACCCAATAGATATGGGAATTTATCAAAATTGGATTTGTTTTCAAATTCTTTGTGGGTCTCTGTAATCTGAGGGAAATATGTGTCTCTAATATGGTCATACATTTGGGAGGATGTTAGGAACTGCAGCTAAGTTTCCACCTCATTTTGTGGGCAGTGTGCACATAGCCTGTGATCTCTTGAGAGCCAGATCTGCCTCTCTCTATAGCAAGGCAATGCTCACTGAGTCTGTACATAGTCAAAGCTTTCCTTAATTGTGGGTCAGTCACAGTGGTCAGGTATTCGGCCACTGTGTACTCTCTGTTTAGGCCAAAACATTGTACACAGAGGATATTTTTGCAGAATTCTGCATGCAGATTCTCAATATGGAGTTTGTCCCATTTTGTGAATTATTGGTTGGTGAGCGGCCCCTAGACATCACAACCATAAAGGGCAATGGGTTCTATAACTGATTCAAGTATTTTTTGCCAAATCCTAATTGGTATGTCAAATTTTATGTTCCATTTGATGGCGTAGAAGGCCCTTCTTGCCTTGTCTCTCAGATCATTCACATCTTTGTTGAAGTTACCTGTGGTGCTGATGTTTAGGCCGAGGTATGTACAGTGGGGAAAAAAAGTATTTAGTCAGCCACCAATTGTGCAAGTTCTCCCACTTAAAAAGATGAGAGAGGCCTGTAATTTTCATCATAGGTACACGTCAACTATGACAGACAAATTGAGAATTTTTTTTCCAGAAAATCACATTGTAGGATTTTTTATGAATTTATTTGCAAATTATGGTGGAAAATAAGTATTTGATCACCTACAAACAAGCAAGATTTCTGGCTCTCACAGACATGTAACTTCTTCTTTAAGAGGCTCCTCTGTCCTCCACTCGTTACCTGTATTAATGGCACCTGTTTGAACTTGTTATCAGTATAAAAGACACCTGTCCACAACCTCAAACAGTCACACTCCAAACTCCACTATGGCCAAGACCAAAGAGTTGTCAAAGGACACCAGAAACAAAATTGTAGACCTGCACCAGGCTGGGAAGACTGAATCTGCAATAGGTAAGCAGCTTGGTTTGAAGAAATCAACTGTGGGAGCAATTATTAGGAAATGGAAGACATACAAGACCACTGATAATCTCCCTCGATCTGGGGCTCCACGCAAGATCTCACCCCGTGGGGTCAGAATGATCACAAGAACGGTGAGCATTAATCCCAGAACCACATGGGGGGACCTAGTGAATGACCTGCAGAGAGCTGGGACCAAAGTAACAAAGCCTACCATCAGTAACACACTACGCCGCCAGGGACTCAAATCCTGCAGTGCCAGACGTGTCCCCCTGCTTAAGCCAGTACATGTCCAGGCCCGTCTGAAGTTTGCTAGAGTGCATTTGGATGATCCAGAAGAGGATTGGGAGAATGTCATATGGTCAGATGAAACCAAAATAGAACTTTTTGGTAAAAACTCAACTCGTCGTGTTTGGAGGACAAAGAATGCTGAGTTGCATCCAAAGAACACCATACCTACTGTGAAGCATGGGGGTGGAAACATCATGCTTTGGGGCTGTTTTTCTGCAAAGGGACCAGGACGACTGATCCGTGTAAAGGAAAGAATTAATGGGGCCATGTATCGTGAGATTTTGAGTGAAAACCTCCTTCCATCAGCAAGGGCATTGAAGATGAAACATGGCTGGGTCTTTCAGCATGACAATGATCCCAAACACACCGCCCGGGCAACGAAGGAGTGGCTTCGTAAGAAGCATTTCAAGGTCCTGGAGTGGACTAGCCAGTCTCCAGATCTCAACCCCATAGAAAATCTTTGGAGGGAGTTGAAAGTCTGTGTTGCCCAGCGACAGCCCCAAAACATCACTGCTCTAGAGGAGATCTGCATGGAGGAATGGGCCAAAATACCAGCAACAGTGTGTGAAAACCTTGTGAAGACATACAGAAAACGTTTGACCTGTGTCATTGCCAACAAAGGGTATATAACAAAGTATTGAGAAACTTTTGTTATTGACCAAATACTTATTTTCCACCATAATTTCCAAATAAATTCATTAAAAATCCTACAATGTGATTTTCTTGATTTTTTTTTCTCATTTTGTCTGTCATAGTTGACGTGTACCTATGATGAAAATTACAGGCCTCTCTCATCTTTTTAAATGGGAGAACTTGCACAATTGGTGGCTGACTAAATACTTTTTTCCCCACTGTATAGCTTTTTGTGTGCTCTAGGGCAACGATGTCTAGATGGATTTTGTATTTGTGGTCCTGGCAACTGGACCTTTTTTGGAACACCATTATAATTGTCTTACTGAGATTTACTGTCAGGGCCCAGGGCTGACAGAATCTGTGCAGAAGATCTAGGTGCTGCTGTAGGCCCTCCTTGGTTGGGGACAGAAGCACCAGATCATCAGCAAACAGTAGACATTTGACTTCAGATTCTAGGAGGGTGAGGCCGGGTGCAGCAGACTGTTTTAGTGCCCTCGCCAATTCGTTGATATCTATGTTGAAGAGGGTGGGGCTTAAACGGCATCCCTGTCTCACCCCACGGCCCTGTGGAAAGAAATGTGTGTGTTTTGAGCCAATTTTAATCGCACACTTGTTGTTTGTGTACATGGATTTCATAATGTTGTATGTTTTTCCCTCAACACCGCTTTCCATCAACTTGTAAAGCAGACATTCAGGCCAAATTAAGTCAAAAGCTTTTTGGAAATCAACAAAGCATGAGAAGACTTAGCCTTTTTTTTATTATTAGGGTGTGCAGGGTGAATATGTGGTCTGTCGTATGGTAATTTGGTAAAATGCCAATTTGACATTTGCTCAGTATATTGTTTTCACTGAGGAAATGTACGAGTCTGCTGTTAATGATAATGCAGAGGATTTTCCCAAGGTTGCTGTTGACGCATATCCCACAGTAGTTATAAGGGTCAAATTTGACTCCACTTTCGTGGATTGGGGTGACCAGTCCTTGGTTCCAAATATTGTGGAAGATGCCAGAGCTGAGGATGATGTTAAAGAGGTTTAAGTTTAGCCAATTGGAATTATCATTTAATTTAGGATACCATCAACACCACAGGCCTTTTAGGGTTGGAGGGTTTGAATTTTGTCCTGTAGTTCATTCAATGTACAGTAATTGGAGAATCCAGTGGGTTCTGGTAGTCTTTAATAGTTGATTCTAAGATTTGTATTTAATGATGTATATGTTTTTGCTGTTTGTTCTTTGTTAAAGAGCCAAAAAGATTGGAGAAGTGGTTTATGGATAGATAACTATTCGTGTTGTTGTTTGTTTAGTGTGTTCCAATTTTCCCAGAGTTAGATTCTATGGATTCTTCAATTACATTGAGCTGATTTCTGACGTGCTGTTCCTTCTTTTTCTGTAGACTATTTTGGTATTGTTTTAGTGATTCACCATAGTGAAGGCTCAGGTTTTCTGGGTCTCTATGTTTTTGGTTGGATAGGTTTCTCAATTTCTTTCTTAGGTTATTGCATTCTTC
>NW_028160618.1:5000-15000 GCF_964263955.1 Coregonus lavaretus | reverse complement strand
CCCGGATCAATCCGCCATGGAAGTCTATTCTCTGAAAACGAGGTTTTCAAAATCGCGCCGGTACCTGTCTGGCCGACCTGGAACCGAGTGGGGCTACTACGGGAGAGGCCAAATTATCGACATAAGCCCTGCCACCCGCTGGGCCTGTCTGTGCTCCGCCGTTTGGGGGAAAAAACAGCGATTTCGGTTTTGAAAAAACGACTTAAAACGTTAATAATTCAAAAACTAAAAGTCCAATCAGGATGGGGTTTTTTTGGCGCAAAAGGGCACGAATAGACGCACATTTATATATAAATTAATTCGTTTTTGGAAATTTTTTACTATATTTTAATTATGTTAGAAAAGTGAAAAAAAAAAATAGGGGTCAGAACGGTTGATGTTCCTATACGAGTTAAGAAAAACCCTTTTAGGTAATGGAAGTTCATCATAAAAGAGGATAATAGACCAAATTTGGGACCTCTAGCTCATCGGGAAGTATTTTTAAACTTATTTGAAAAAATCGGAAAAATCGGCCGAAATTGCACTATGTCCCTTCGTGCATGGTAACCCAAATGAGAACCAGGGGGAACGGCTCCTGACTCACACAAGGCCGACATGGGTGCTCTTGGTCGGATTGGGTTGTGGGTCAGACACCCCCACATGGAAGACCGCCGGCGGCCGATGGGAGAACCAGAGACCGACTCCTGGCTCACGGAAGGCCGATTTGGGTGCACTTGGTCGGATTGGGTTGTGGGTCAGACACCCCAACATGGTTGTCCGCCGGCGGACACCAGGAGAACCAGGGACCGACTCCTGCCTCACGGAAGGCCGATTTGATGCACTTTTTTCGGATTGGGGTGGTGGTCAGACACCCCCATATGGAAATCATCCGGTTGACAACAGGAGAACCAGGGACCGACTCCTGCCTCACGGAAGGCCGATTTTGATGCACTTTTCTCGGATTGGGTTGGTGGTCAGACACCCCAACATGGTTGTCCGCCGGCGGACACCAGGAGAACCAGGGACCGACTCCTGGCTCACGGAGGCCGATTTTGATGCACTTTTTTCGGATTGGGGTGGTGGTCAGACACCCCCATATGGAAATCATCCGGTTGACAACAGGAGAACCAGGGACCGACTCCTGGCTCCCGGAAGGCCGATTTTGATGCACTTTTTTCGGATTGGGTTGGTGGTCAGACACCCCCATATGGAAACCATCCGGTTGACACTATGAGAACCAGGGACCGACTCCTGGCTCCCGGAAGGCCGATTTTGATGCACTTTTTTCGGATTGGGTTGGTGGTCAGACACCCCCATATGGAAACCATCCGGTTGACACTATGAGAACCAGGGACCGACTCCTGGCTCCCGGAAGGCCGATTTTGATGCACTTTTTTCGGATTGGGTTGGTGGTCAGACACCCCCATATGGAAACCATCCGGTTGACACTATGAGAACCAGGGACCGACTCCTGGCTCCCGGAAGGCCGATTTTGATGCACTTTTCTCGGATTGGGTTGGTGGTCAGACACCCCCATATGGAAACCATCCGGTTGACACTATGAGAACCAGGGACCGACTCCTGGCTCCCGGAAGGCCGATTTTGATGCACTTTTCTCGGATTGGGTTGGTGGTCAGACACCCCCATATGGAAATCATCCGGTTGACACTATGAGAACCAGGGACCGACTCCTGGCTCCCGGAAGGCCGATTTTGATGCACTTTTCTCGGATTGGGTTGGTGGTCAGACACCCCCATATGGAAATCATCCGGTTGACACTATGAGAACCAGGGACCGACTCCTGGCTCCCGGAAGGCCGATTTTGATGCACTTTTTTCGGATTGGGTTGGTGGTCAGACACCCCCATATGGAAACCATCCGGTTGACACTATGAGAACCAGGGACCGACTCCTGGCTCCCGGAAGGCCGATTTTGATGCACTTTTCTCGGATTGGGTTGGTGGTCAGACACCCCCATATGGAAATCATCCGGTTGACAACAGGAGAACCAGGGACCGACTCCTGGCTCCCGGAAGGCCGATTTTGATGCACTTTTCTCGGATTGGGTTGGTGGTCAGACACCCCCATATGGAAATCATCCGGTTGACAACAGGAGAACCAGGGACCGACTCCTGGCTCCCGGAAGGCCGATTTTGATGCACTTTTCTCGGATTGGGTTGGTGGTCAGACACCCCCATATGGAAATCATCCGGTTGACAACAGGAGAACCAGGGACCGACTCCTGGCTCCCGGAAGGCCGATTTTGATGCACTTTTCTCGGATTGGGTTGGTGGTCAGACACCCCCATATGGAAATCATCCGGTTGACACTATGAGAACCAGGGACCGACTCCTGGCTCCCGGAAGGCCGATTTTGATGCACTTTTCTCGGATTGGGTTGGTGGTCAGACACCCCCATATGGAAATCATCCGGTTGACACTATGAGAACCAGGGACCGACTCCTGGCTCCCGGAAGGCCGATTTTGATGCACTTTTCTCGGATTGGGTTGGTGGTCAGACACCCCCATATGGAAATCATCCGGTTGACACTATGAGAACCAGGGACCGACTCCTGGCTCCCGGAAGGCCGATTTTGATGCACTTTTTTCGGATTGGGTTGGTGGTCAGACACCCCCATATGGAAACCATCCGGTTGACACTATGAGAACCAGGGACCGACTCCTGGCTCCCGGAAGGCCGATTTTGATGCACTTTTCTCGGATTGGGTTGGTGGTCAGACACCCCCATATGGAAATCATCCGGTTGACAACAGGAGAACCAGGGACCGACTCCTGGCTCCCGGAAGGCCGATTTTGATGCACTTTTCTCGGATTGGGTTGGTGGTCAGACACCCCCATATGGAAATCATCCGGTTGACAACAGGAGAACCAGGGACCGACTCCTGGCTCCCGGAAGGCCGATTTTGATGCACTTTTCTCGGATTGGGTTGGTGGTCAGACACCCCCATATGGAAATCATCCGGTTGACAACAGGAGAACCAGGGACCGACTCCTGGCTCCCGGAAGGCCGATTTTGATGCACTTTTCTCGGATTGGGTTGGTGGTCAGACACCCCCATATGGAAATCATCCGGTTGACACTATGAGAACCAGGGACCGACTCCTGGCTCCCGGAAGGCCGATTTTGATGCACTTTTCTCGGATTGGGTTGGTGGTCAGACACCCCCATATGGAAATCATCCGGTTGACACTATGAGAACCAGGGACCGACTCCTGGCTCCCGGAAGGCCGATTTTGATGCACTTTTCTCGGATTGGGTTGGTGGTCAGACACCCCCATATGGAAATCATCCGGTTGACACTATGAGAACCAGGGACCGACTCCTGGCTCCCGGAAGGCCGATTTTGATGCACTTTTTTCGGATTGGGTTGGTGGTCAGACACCCCCATATGGAAACCATCCGGTTGACACTATGAGAACCAGGGACCGACTCCTGGCTCCCGGAAGGCCGATTTTGATGCACTTTTCTCGGATTGGGTTGGTGGTCAGACACCCCCATATGGAAATCATCCGGTTGACAACAGGAGAACCAGGGACCGACTCCTGGCTCCCGGAAGGCCGATTTTGATGCACTTTTCTCGGATTGGGTTGGTGGTCAGACACCCCCATATGGAAATCATCCGGTTGACAACAGGAGAACCAGGGACCGACTCCTGGCTCCCGGAAGGCCGATTTTGATGCACTTTTCTCGGATTGGGTTGGTGGTCAGACACCCCCATATGGAAATCATCCGGTTGACAACAGGAGAACCAGGGACCGACTCCTGGCTCCCGGAAGGCCGATTTTGATGCACTTTTCTCGGATTGGGTTGGTGGTCAGACACCCCCATATGGAAATCATCCGGTTGACAACAGGAGAACCAGGGACCGACTCCTGGCTCCCGGAAGGCCGATTTTGATGCACTTTTCTCGGATTGGGTTGGTGGTCAGACACCCCCATATGGAAATCATCCGGTTGACATTAGGAGAACCAGGGACCGACTCCTGGCTCCCGGAAGGCCGATTTTGATGCACTTTTCTCGGATTGGGTTGGTGGTCAGACACCCCCATATGGAAATCATCCGGTTGACATTAGGAGAACCAGGGACCGACTCCTGGCTCCCGGAAGGCCGATTTTGATGCACTTTTCTCGGATTGGGTTGGTGGTCAGACACCCCCATATGGAAATCATCCGGTTGACAACAGGAGAACCAGGGACCGACTCCTGGCTCCCGGAAGGCCGATTTTGATGCACTTTTCTCGGATTGGGTTGGTGGTCAGACACCCCCATATGGAAACCATCCGGTTGACACCAGGAGAACCAGGGACCGACTCCTGGCTCCCGGAAGGCCGATTTTGATGCACTTTTCTCGGATTGGGTTGGTGGTCAGACACCCCCATATGGAAATCATCCGGTTGACATTAGGAGAACCAGGGACCGACTCCTGGCTCCCGGAAGGCCGATTTTGATGCACTTTTCTCGGATTGGGTTGGTGGTCAGACACCCCCATATGGTAAACCGCCGGCGGACACTAGGAGAACCAGGGGAGGCTATTACCTCACACATGGGGGTTTTGGGTGCCCTTGGCCGGCTTGGGGGTGACCCCAAGAGTGGGTCCAAGACCCCACACCCGGATCCATCCACAGGGGGGCGCCACATGTCATTTTAAGCCTGATTTCACTAGGGGAACCAGGGGATGATCTTAACTCACAAATGGGGGTTTTGGGTGCCCATGGCCGGCTTGGGGGTGACCCCAAGAAGGGGTCCAAGCACCCCCATCCAGATCCATCCACAGGGGGGCGCCACAGGTCACTTTAGGCCGGATTTCACTATGGGGACCCAGGGGAGGCTGTTCACTCACACATGGGGGTTTTGGGTGCCCATGGTCGGCATGGCTGGCTTGGAGGAGACCCAAGAAGGGGTCCAAGCACCCCATCCAGATCCATCCACAGGGGGGCGCCACAGGTCATTTTAGGCCGGATTTCACTATGGGGACCCAGGGGAGGCTGTTCACTCACACATGGGGGTTTTGGGTGCCCATGGTCGGCATGGCTGGCTTGGAGGAGACCCCAAGAAGGGGTCCAAGCACCCCCATCCAGATCCATCCACAGGGGGGCGCCACAGGTCATTTTAGGCCGGATTTCACTATGGGGACCCAGGGGAGGCTGTTCACTCACACATGGGGGTTTTGGGTGCCCATGGTCGGCATGGCTGGCTTGGGGGAGACCCCAAGAAGGGGTCCAAGCACCCACAGCCGAATCCATCCACAGGGGGGCGCCACAGGTCACTTTAGGCCGGATTTCACTAGGGGTACACTGGGGAGGCTGTTCACTCACACATGGGGGTTTTGGGTGCCCTTGGTCGGCATGGCTGGCTTGGAGGAGACCCCAAGAAGGGGTCCAAGCACCCCCACCAAGATCCATCCACAGGGGGGCGCCACAGGTCACTTTAAGCCTGATTTCACTATGGGGACCCAGGGGAGGCTTTTCACTCACACATGGGGGTTTTGGGTGCCCTTGGTCGGCATGGCTGGCTTGGGGGGGACCCCAAGAAGGGGTCCAAGACCCCACAGCCGGATCCATCCACAGGGGGGCGCCACAGGTCATTGTAGGCCGGATTTCACTATGGGGACCCAGGGGAGGCTTTTCACTCACACATGGGGGTTTTGGGTGCCCATGGTCGGCATGGCTGGCTTGGGGGGGACCCCAAGAAGGGGTCCAAGACCCCACAGCCGGATCCATCCACAGGGGGGCGCCACATGTCACTTTAGGCCGGATTTCACTATGGGTACCCAGGGGAGGCTGTTCACTCACACATGGGGGTTTTGGGTGCCCATTGAAGGCATGGCCAGCTTGGGGGGGACCCCAAGAAGGGGTCCAAGCACCCACAGCCGGATCTATCCACAGGGGGGCGCCACATGTCATTTTAAGCCTGATTTCACTATGGGTACCCAGGGGAGGCTGTTCACTCACACATGGGGGTTTGGGGTGCCCATGGTCGGCATGGATGGCTTGGGGGGGACCCCAAGAAGGGGTCCAAGCACCCACAGCCGGATCTATCCACAGGGGGGCGCCACATGTCATTTTAAGCCTGATTTCACTATGGGTACCCAGGGAGGCTGTTCACTCACACATGGGGGTTTTGGGTGCCCATGGTCGGCATGGCTGGCTTGGAGGAGACCCCAAGAAGGGGTCCAAGCACCCACAGCCGAATCCATCCACAGGGGGGCGCCACAGGTCACTTTATGCCGGATTTCACTATGGGGACACAGGGGAGGCTGTTCACTCACACATGGGGGTTTTGGGTGCCCATGGCCGGCATGGCTGGCTTGGGGGGGACCCCGAGAAGGGGTCCAAGCACCCACAGCCGAATCCATCCACAGGGGGGCGCCACAGGTCACTTTAAGCCTGATTTCACTATGGGTACACTGGGGAGGCTGTTCACTCACACATGGGGGTTTTGGGTGCCCATGGCCGGCATGGCTGGCTTGGGGGGGACCCCGAGAAGGGGTCCAAGCACCCACAGCCGAATCCATCCACAGGGGGCGCCACAGGTCACTTTAAGCCTGATTTCACTATGGGTACACTGGGGAGGCTGTTCACTCACACATGGGGGTTTTGGGTGCCCATGGTCGGCATGGCTGGCTTGGAGGAGACCCCAAGAAGGGGTCCAAGCACCCCCACCAAGATCCATCCACAGGGGGGCGCCACAGGTCACTTTAAGCCTGATTTCACTATGGGTACACTGGGGAGGCTGTTCACTCACACATGGGGGTTTTGGGTGCCCATGGTCGGCATGGCTGGCTTGGAGGAGACCCCAAGAAGGGGTCCAAGCACCCCCACCAAGATCCATCCACAGGGGGGCGCCACAGGTCACTTTAAGCCTGATTTCACTATGGGTACACTGGGGAGGCTGTTCACTCACACATGGGGGTTTTGGTGCCCATGGCCGGCATGGCTGGCTTGGGGGAGACCCCAAGAAGGGGTCCAAGCACCCCCACCAAGATCCATCCACAGGGGGGCGCCACAGGTCACTTTAAGCCTGATTTCACTATGGGTACACTGGGGAGGCTGTTCACTCACACATGGGGGTTTTGGGTGCCCATGGTCGGCATGGCTGGCTTGGAGGAGACCCCAAGAAGGGGTCCAAGCACCCCCACCAAGATCCATCCACAGGGGGGCGCCACAGGTCACTTTAAGCCTGATTTCACTATGGGTACACTGGGGAGGCTGTTCACTCACACATGGGGGTTTTGGGTGCCCATGGTCGGCATGGCTGGCTTGGAGGAGACCCCAAGAAGGGGTCCAAGCACCCCCACCAAGATCCATCCACAGGGGGGCGCCACAGGTCACTTTAAGCCTGATTTCACTATGGGTACACTGGGGAGGCTGTTCACTCACACATGGGGGTTTTGGGTGCCCATGGCCGGCATGGCTGGCTTGGGGGAGACCCCAAGAAGGGGTCCAAGCACCCCCACCAAGATCCATCCACAGGGGGGCGCCACAGGTCACTTTAAGCCTGATTTCACTATGGGTACACTGGGGAGGCTGTTCACTCACACATGGGGGTTTTGGGTGCCCATGGTCGGCATGGCTGGCTTGGAGGAGACCCCAAGAAGGGGTCCAAGCACCCCCACCAAGATCCATCCACAGGGGGGCGCCACAGGTCACTTTAAGCCTGATTTCACTATGGGTACACTGGGGAGGCTGTTCACTCACACATGGGGGTTTTGGGTGCCCATGGCCGGCATGGCTGGCTTGGGGGAGACCCCAAGAAGGGGTCCAAGCACCCCCACCAAGATCCATCCACAGGGGGGCGCCACAGGTCACTTTAAGCTGATTTCACTATGGGTACAGGGTACACTGGGGAGGCTGTTCACTCACACATGGGGGTTTTGGGTGCCCATGGTCGGCATGGCTGGCTTGGAGGAGACCCCAAGAAGGGGTCCAAGCACCCCCACCAAGATCCATCCACAGGGGGGCGCCACAGGTCACTTTAAGCCTGATTTCACTATGGGTACACTGGGGAGGCTGTTCACTCACACATGGGGGTTTTGGGTGCCCATGGTCGGCATGGCTGGCTTGGAGGAGACCCCAAGAAGGGGTCCAAGCACCCCCACCAAGATCCATCCACAGGGGGGCGCCACAGGTCACTTTAAGCCTGATTTCACTATGGGTACACTGGGGAGGCTGTTCACTCACACATGGGGGTTTTGGGTGCCCATGGCCGGCATGGCTGGCTTGGGGGAGACCCCAAGAAGGGGTCCAAGCACCCCCACCAAGATCCATCCACAGGGGGGCGCCACAGGTCACTTTAAGCCTGATTTCACTATGGGTACACTGGGGAGGCTGTTCACTCACACATGGGGGTTTTGGGTGCCCATGGTCGGCATGGCTGGCTTGGAGGAGACCCCAAGAAGGGGTCCAAGCACCCCCACCAAGATCCATCCACAGGGGGGCGCCACAGGTCACTTTAAGCCTGATTTCACTATGGGTACACTGGGGAGGCTGTTCACTCACACATGGGGGTTTTGGGTGCCCATGGCCGGCATGGCTGGCTTGGGGGAGACCCCAAGAAGGGGTCCAAGCACCCCCACCAAGATCCATCCACAGGGGGGCGCCACAGGTCACTTTAAGCCTGATTTCACTAGGGGGACACTGGGGAGGCTGTTCACTCACACATGGGGGTTTTGGGTGCCCATGGCCGGCATGGCTGGCTTGGGGGAGACCCCAAGAAGGGGTCCAAGCACCCCCACCAAGATCCATCCACAGGGGGGCGCCACAGGTCATTTTCACTAGGAGAACCAGGGGAGGGCTCCTGACTCACACATGGGCATTCTGGGTGCCCATGGCTGGGATGGGTGAGACAGAGTCCAGCCCTCCACACACAAAAGTGATCCAGCAGGCCAGAAGAAAGGGGAGAGAGAGAGAGAGAGAACAAATAATACATGGGCACAGAGCAGCCAGCCTCCATTGGAGCTGCCTGCACAGTGCTGCCCTCCTGTGGGAAAGGTTCACACACACACTCACTCACTCACTCACACAGACACACACAGACAAACCTATTCACTTGGGCCTTCTCCCTCATGCCCTGCTGACATCCATGCAGGCCCACATTGACCTTTGTGACCTCTGGAGCTCCATGCACCTTGTTCTAAACTCCCTGCCTAGTAAAGGGCATCTCCCATGGGCATGAGAGTACAGCTCACTCCCCTGGAGCACCATGCCTCTTTTTAATCACTCTCTCCCTATTAAAACCCTCTCTCCCATGGGCTTGAGAGTACAGCTTACTCCCTTGACCTCCAGAGGTATAGGAGGCCAAAAAAAAAGGGGGACAGAGCAGACAGCCCCCAAAGGGGATGCCTGCTCTGCCCCCCTATGAGACAGGTTCACTCACTCACACAGACACACCTATTCACTTGGGCCTTCTCCCTCATGCCCTGCTGACATCCATGCAGGCCCACATTGACCTTTGTGACCTCTGGAGCTCCATGCCTCTTTTTAAACTCTCTCTTCCCATTAAAAGCCTCTCTCACATGGGCTTGAGAGTACAGCTTACTCCCTTGACCTCCAGAGGTATAGGAGGCCAAAAAAAAAGGGGGACAGAGCAGACAGCCCCCAAAGGGGATGCCTGCTCTGCCCCCCTATGAGACAGGTTCACTCACTCACACAGACACCTATTCACTTGGGCCTTCTCTCTGTGGCCCTGCTGACAGCCATGCAGGCCCACATTGACCTTTGTGACCTCTGGAGCTCATTGCCTCCATCTCTACACTCCATGCCCAGTGAAACCCTCTCTCACTCGGCCTGAGACTGCAGCTCACTCCCTGGATGGCCTGGGCTCCAGAACCACGACCACCAAGCCCACACTCCCTGCCCAGTGAAACCCTCTCTCACTCGGCCTGAGACTGCAGCTCACTCCCTGGATGGCCTGGGCTCCAGAACCACGACCACCAAGCCCACACTCCCTGCCCACTCAAACCCTCTCTCACTCGGCCTCAGACTGCAGCTCACTCCCTGGATGG
>NW_028160619.1:52500-59646 GCF_964263955.1 Coregonus lavaretus | reverse complement strand
CATCTCCGGCGCGGCTCACTCCTGGATTGCGTCCTACCTGACCGGTCGCTCCTACCAAGTGGCGTGGCGAGAAGCTGTCTCCGCACCACGTGCTCTCACCACTGGTGTCCCCCAGGGCTCAGTTCTAGGCCCTCTCCTATTCTCCCTATACACCAAGTCACTTGGCTCTGTCATATCCTCACATGGCCTCTCCTATCATTGCTACGCTGACGATACACAACTAATCTTCTCCTTTCCCCCTTCTGATAACCAGGTGGCGAATCGCATCTCTGCATGTCTGGCAGACATATCAGTATGGATGACGGATCACCACCTCAAGCTGAACCTTGGCAAGACGGAGCTGCTCTTCCTCCCGGGGAAGGACTGCCCGTTCCTTGATCTCGCCATCACGGTTGACAACTCCGTTGTGTCCTCCTCCCAGAGTGCGAAGAGCCTTGGCGTGACCCTGGACAACACCCTGTCGTTCTCCGCTAACATCAAGGCGATGACCCGATCCTGCAGGTTCATGCTCTACAACATTCGGAGAGTACGACCCTGCCTTACACAGGAAGCGGCACAGGTCCTAATCCAGGCACTTGTCATCTCCCGTCTGGATTACTGCAACTCGCTGTTGGCTGGGCTCCCTGCCTGTGCCATTAAACCCCTACAACTCATCCAGAATGCCGCAGCCCGTCTGGTGTTCGACCTTCCCAAGTTCTCTCACGTCACCCCGCTCCTCCGCACACTCCACTGGCTTCCAGTTGAAGCTCGCATCTGTTACAAGACCATGGTGCTTGCCTATGGAGCTGTGAGGGGATCGGCACCTCTGTACCTTCAGGCTCTGATCAGTCCCTACACCCAAACGAGGGCATTGCGTTCATCCACCTCTGGCCTGCTGGCTCCCCTTCCTCTGCGGAAGCATAGTTCCCGCTCAGCCCAGTCAAAACGGTTCGCTGCTCTGGCACCCCAATGGTGGAACAAGCTCCCTCACGACGCCAGGACAGCGGAGTCACTCACCACCTTCCGGAGACATTTGAAACCCCACCTCTTTAAGGAATACCTGGAATAGGATAAAGTAATGCTTCTACCCCCCCCCCCCCCCCCCCCCCACTAAAAATAATAATAAAATAAATAATAATAATAATAAAATATTGTAAAGTGGTTATCCCACTGGCTATAGGGTGAATGCACCAATTTGTAAGTCGCTCTGGATAAGAGCGTCTGCTAAATGACGTAAATGTAAATGTAAATGTACACTACTCTACTACTGTGCTGTACACATGGATGAATTGTAGCCTATCAGAAAAATCGATGAGCCAGCTTCCCTTGGTCCAATCAGAAAAATCTTCCAGTTTTCTGCCGTCCAATAAAAAAATTCCTCTGCAGTACCAGTGTGTGCTCTTCAGAGGGCATCCAAGAGCACAGAGTAACACACACATTTCAGTAATTACTATGCAACTGAGGTACTCTGAGAAACTTGCACAGCTGAATGCATTAGACCCTAGGATGCCATTACTAGCAAAAACAAGTGAGGACCCGCGTTTTGGACCTCACTTGCCAAAATGTCCTCACTTGAAAGGTAATTTCTCTATGTTCGGTCCTCACAAGTATAGCAAGACGAACACACACACACACACACACACACACACACACACACACACACACACACAGCGACTCACCCTGTAGTGGCAGAACCTGTTTGGCATGTATCATGATGCTGAGTTGTAGCACCAGTTGAGGAGCGCTCTTCAGGAAGGCCTCCAGCAGCCTCAGCATGTTTATGTCAGCACACTCAAACATCAACCTCCAGTGGAAGTGAACACGCTCACGGTTGCCGTGCCAACGGCTCTGGGCGCCCAGGTAGAGGGCGTGGACATACCTGTAGAGGAGGAGGGGAGGAGGGGAGGAGGAGGAGATGAGGAGGGAAGGAGGAGGGGAGGTGGGGGGGAGGAGGAGGATGGAGGAGGAATGAGGAGGGAAGGAGGAGGGGAGGAAGAGGGGAGGATGGAGGGGGAGGAGGAGGAGATGAGGAGGGAAGGAGGAGGGGAGGAGGAGGGGAGGAGGAAGATGGAGGAGGATATGAGGAGGGAAGGAGGAGGGGAGGAGGAGGGGAGGAGGAGGGAAGGAGGAGGGGAGGAGGAGGATGGAGGAGGAGATGAGGAGAGAAGGAGGAGGGGAGGAGGAGGGGAGGAGGAGGGAAGGAGGAGGGGAGGAGGAGGATGGAGGAGGAGATGAGGAGGGAAGGAGGAGGAGGAGGAGGGGGGGAGGAGGGGAGGAGGAGGATGGAGGAAGAGATGAGGAGAGAAGGAGGAGGGGAGGAGGAGGGGGAGGAGGAGGGGATGAGGAGGGAAGGAGGAGGAGGGGGATGTCAATTAATGAATCAGATAATTTACCAATCAATCAATCAGTCAATTAATCAAGAACATCAATCAAGAACAATATATAGCTTTTAGTGGCTCTGGATAAGAGTGTCTGCTAAATGACTCACTACTGTAGTCTCTCTGGATAAGAGTGTCTGCTAAATGACTCACTACTGTAGTCTCTCTGGATAAGAGTGTCTGCTAATTTGACTCACTACTGTAGTCTCTCTGGATAAGAGTGTCTGCTAAATGACTCACTACTATAGTCTCTCTGGATAAGAGTGTCTGCTAAATGACTCACTACTGTAGTCTCTCTGGATAAGAGTGTCTGCTAAATGACTCACTACTGTAGTCTCTCTGGATAAGAGTGTCTGCTAATTTGACTCACTACTGTAGTCTCTCTGGATAAGAGTGTCTGCTAAATGACTCACTACTGTAGTCTCTCTGGATAAGAGTGTCTGCTAAATGACTCACTACTGTAGTCTCTCTGGATAAGAGTGTCTGCTAAATGACTCACTACTGTAGTGGCTAATTTGACTCACTACTGTAGTCTCTCTGGATAAGAGTGTCTGCTAAATGACTCACTACTGTAGTCTCTCTGGATAATAGTGTCTGCTAATTTGACTCACTACTGTAGTCTCTCCGGATAAGAGTGTCCTACAATGTAAGAAGGAGGAAACGTAGAGCGGAACCAAACTCAGAGCTGGGCGATGTGGATACAAATATATATTACAAGAAATTGCCTGAATTAGTGTGATAATGATAAATAGAAGGACAGGTTTCTAACATTAATGTGCACCTCAGTTCTTTAAAATTCTCCTTTAAACTACCACTACTACTTTGACGGTTGTAGCCATCAATTGTCCCATTAACAATCACCCATGTTAACAAAGTTATTTCATTTCAAACCTCACATTTCTCCAGTATAGGCTACTTATGGTAATGGACAATATCACCAAAATGCCTGTGATAAGTGATCTTTGTGGGTCGGTGTCGAAAATTGTCAGTTTATCGTCCCAGCTCTAATACACACTGATATACTGTCAGGCTACAGGGCAGACAGGACACTTCAAGTAAGGCAGACAGTGAAGTCTCCAGAGGAACCCACAGAAACAGCCCATAGTCAGGAAACTGACATGGTAACATCTACATCTACATCACTACTAATAAAGTACTTTACTGATGTCTCTTTCTCTCCTTTCCACCTCCCCACCCACCCTACCTCCCTCCCTCCCTCCCTCAACACCCACACTCCTTCCCTCCCTCCCTCCATCCTGTGATGATGGGAGAGAGCAGTGGCAAACCGTGGCTATTGGACCTAGGCCTTCAGTGGGGAACCGGGGATATTGGACCTTCAGTGGAGAACCGTGGCTATTAGACCTAGGCCTTCGGTGGGGAACCATGGCCATTGGATATATTGAATATGAATGAGTACAAACAGTCCAGTTATGCCCTCCGTAAGGAAATCAAACAGGCAAAACATCAGTACAGAGACAAAGTGGAGTCACAATTCACCGGCTCAGACACGAGACGTAAAGTGCAGGGACTCCAGACAATCACGGACTACAATCGGAAAACCAGCCACGTCACGGACACCAACGTCTTGCTCCCGGACGAGCTAAACACCTTCTTCGCTTTGAATAAAATACAGTGCCTCCGACGCGGTCTGCTCCCAAGGACTGTGAGCTCTCGTTCTCCGTGGCCGATGTGAGTAAGACATTTAAGCGTGTTAACCCTTGCAAGGCTGCCGGCCCAGACGGCATCCCTAGCCGCGTCCTCAGAGCATGCGCAGACCAGCTGGCTGGAGTGTTTATGGACATATCCCAGTCTGTTGTCCCCACTTGCTTCAAGATGTCCACCATTGTTCCTGTACCCAAGAAAGTGAAGGTAACTGAACGAAATGACTATTGCCCATTAGCACTCACTTCTGTCATCATGAAGTGCTTTGAGAGGCTAGTTAAGGATCATATCACCTCTACCTTACCCGACACCCTAGACCCACTGCAATTTGCATACCGCCCAAATAGATCCATAGACGATGCAATCGCCATCGCACTGTACACTGCCCTATCCCATCTGGACAAGAGGAATACCTATGTAAGAATGCTGTACATTGACTACAGCTCAGCCTTCAACACCATAGTACCCTCCAAGCTCATCATTAAGCTTGAGGCCCTGGGTCTGAACCCCGCCCTGTGCAACTGGGTCCTGGACTTCCTGACGGACCGCCCCCAGGTGGTGAAGGTAGGCAACAACACCTCCGCTACACTGATCCTCAACACTGGGGCCCCACAAGGGTGCGTACTCAGCCCCCTCCTGTACTCCATGTTCACCCATGACTGCGTGGCCACGCACGTCTCCAACTTAATCATCAAGTTTGCAGACGATACAACAGTGGTAGGCCTGATTACCAACAATGACGAGACAGCCTACAGGGAGGAGGTGAGGGCTCTGGCCGAGTGGTGCCAGGAAAATAACTCTCCCTCAATGTCAACAAAACAAAGGAGCTGATCGTGGACTTCAGGAGACAGCTGAGGGATCACGCCCCCATCCACATCGATGGGGCCACAGTGGAGAAGGTGAAAAGCTTCAAGTTCCTCGGCGTATACATCACTGAAAATCTGAAATGGTCCATCCCACACAGACAGGAGGCTGAAGAAATTCAGCTTGGCCCCTAAGACCCTCACAAACTTCTACAGATGCTCCATTGAGAGCTTCCTGTCGGGCTGTATCACCGCCTGGTACGGCAACTGCACCGTCCGCAACCGCAGGGCTCTCCAGAGGGTGGTGCGATCTGCCCAACACATCACCAGGGGCACACTGCCTGCCCTCCAGGACATCTACGTCACCCGGTGTCACAGGAAGGCCAAGAAGATCATCAAGGACCTCAGCCATCCGAGTCACGGCCTGTTCACCCTGCTACCATCCAGAAGGCGAGGTCAGTACAGGTGTTTTAAAGCTGGGACCGAGAGACTTAAAAACAGCTTATATCTCAAGGCCATGAGACTGTTAAATAGTCACCACTAGCCGACCTCTGGCCAGTACCCTGCCCTGAACTTAAATCACTGTTACTAGCCAGCTACTCATCCCTGCACCTTAGAGACTGCAGCCCTATGTACAGTCGTGGTCAAACGTTTTGAGAATGACACAAATATACATTTTCACAAAGTCTGCTGCCTCAGTTTTTATGATGGCAATTTGCATATACTCCAGAATGTTATGAAGAGTGATCAGATGAATTGCAATGAATTGCAAAGTCCCTCTTTGCCATGAAAATGAACTTAATCCCCAAAAAAACATTTCCACTGCATTTCAGCCCTGCCACAAAAGGACCAGCTGACTTCATGTCAGTGATTCTCTTGTTAACACAGGTGAGAGTGTTGACGAGGACAAGGCTGGAGATCACTCTGTCATGCTGATTGAGTTAGAATAACAGACTGGAAGCTTTAAAAGGTGGGTGGTGCTTGAAATCATTGTTCTTCCTCTGTTAACCATGGTTACCTGCAAGGAAACACGTGCCGTCATCATTGCTTTGCACAAAAAGGGTTAAAAGGCAAGGATATTGCTGCTAGTAAGATTGCACCTAAATCAACCATTTATCAGATCATCAATAACTTCCAAGGAGTCACATTAATAATGGAACACGGGTCACTTTAATAATGGAACACTGGTCACTTTAATAATGGAACACTGGTCACTTTAATAATGGAACACTGGTCACTTTAATAATGGAACACTGGTCACTTTAATAATGGAACACTGGTCACTTTAATAATGGAACACGGGTCACTTTAATAATGGAACACGGGTCACTTTAATAATGGAACACGGGTCACTTTAATAATGGAACACGGGTCACTTTAATAATGGAACACTGGTCACTTTAATAATGGAACACGGGTCACTTTAATAATGGAACACAGGTCACTTGAATAATGGAACACGGGTCACTTTAATAATGGAACACGGGACACTTTAATAATGGAACACGGGTCACTTTAATAATGGAACACGGGTCACTTTAATAATGGAACACGGGTCACTTTAATAATGGAACACGGGTCACTTTAATAATGGAACACTGGTCACTTTAATAATGGAACACGGGTCACTTTAATAATGGAACACGGGTCACTTTAATAATGGAACACTGGTCACTTTAATAATGGAACACGGGTCACTTTAATAATGGAACACTGGTCACTTTAATAATGGAACACGGGTCACTTTAATAATGGAACACGGGTCACTTTAATAATGGAACACGGGTCACTTTAATGTCTACATAGTGTTTTACCCGTTTCATATTTATATACTGTATTCTAGTCAAGTCCATCCTATTCAACTATTGCTGTACATATACTACTCTATCCTACGTATTCTACAGATATACTACATATTCTATCAACATAATATCCATATTGTCTGTACATCCCATCACACACATGTATATACAGTATATACAGTATATATATATATATATATATATATACATATATATATATATATATATATATATATATATATATATATATATATATATATATATATATTTATACTCCGGACTCTGACATTGCTCATCTTAATATTTCTAAATTTCTTAATTCTATTCTTTTACTTTTTAGATTTGTGTGTATTGTTGTGTATTGTTAGATACTACTGCACTGTTGGAGCAAGGAACACAAGCATTTCGCTACACCCGTAATAACATCTGCTAAATATGTGTATGTGACCAATCAAATGTGATTTGATTTGATACTGGAGGCCATATGTGAAGGTGCACACACAAAACATCTGCAGTGGAACA
>NW_028160619.1:0-50000 GCF_964263955.1 Coregonus lavaretus | reverse complement strand
TATTGGTGATGGAGGGGGGGTGATTGCATACATTTTTCATACTGGCCCCCCGTGTGAATCAAACCTACAACCCTGGCGTTGCAAGCGCCATGCTCTACCAACTGAGCTACAGGAGGACTCTTTGTTGCCTCTCTGATTAATGCCCTCCTTGCCTGGTCCGTGAGTTTTGGTGGGAGGCCCTCTCTTGGCAGGTTTGTTGTGGTGCCATATTCTTTCCATTTTTTAATAATGGATTGATTGAATGGTGCTCCGTGGGATGTTCAAAGTTTCAGATATTTTTATATATCCCAAACCCTGATCTGTACATCTCCACAACTTTGTCCCTGACCTGTTTGGAGAGCTCCTTGGTCTTCATGGTGCCGCTTGCTTGGTGGTGCCCCGTGCTTAGTGGTGTTGCAGACTCTGGGGCCTTTCAGAACAGGTGTATAAACAGAGAGTACTGATAGAGGGACGGATGGAGAAATGCAGAGGTGGTGAAACTGACTGACAGCTGTCGAAGACAGAACACTCTGACATAATCACATACACACTTACACACCAGAGGAGGCTGGTGGGAGGAGCTATAGGATGGCTTGGAATGGAATCAATGGAACGGAGTCAAACATGTGGTTTCCATATATTCTGAATGTATTCCATTCTAGCCATTACAATGAGCCCGTCCTCCTATAGCTCCTCCCACCAGCCTCCATTGATACACACAGACAGACGCATCGCATACCCTAATATACCGTTACATACTGACATCTATCCTATATACCTATACATACTGACATCTACCCTATATACCTATACATACTGACATCTACCCTATATACCGTTACACACTGACATCTATCCTATATACCTATACATACTGACATCTACCCTATATACCGTTACACACTGACATCTATCCTATATACCTATACATACTGACATCTATCCTATATACCTATACATACTGACATCTATCCTATATACCTATACATACTGACATCTATCCTATATACCTATACATACTGCCATCTATCCTATATACCTATACATACTGACATCTATCCTATATATCTATACACACTGACATCTACCCTATATACCTATACATACTGACATCTACCCTATATACCGTTACATACTGCCATCTACCCTATATACCGTTACATACTGACATCTACCCTATATACCGTTACATACTGACATCTACCCTATATACCGTTACATACTGACATCTACCCTATATACCGTTACATACTGACATCTACCCTATATACCGTTACACACTGACATCTACCCTATATACCTATACATACTGACATCTACCCTATATACCTATACATACTGACATCTATCCTACATACCGTTACGTACTGACATCTACCCTATATACCTATACATACTGACATCTACCCTATGTACCGTTACATACTGACATCTACCCTATATACCTATACATACTGACATCTACCCTATATACCTATACATACTGACATCTACCCTATATACCTATACATACTGACATCTACCCTATATACCTATACATACTGACATCTACCCTATATACCGTTACATACTGACATCTACCCTATATACCGTTACATACTGACATCTACCCTATATACCGTTACATACTGACATCTACCCTATATACCGTTACATACTGACATCTACCCTATATACCGTTACATATTGACATCTACCCTATATACCTATACATATTGACATCTACCCTATATACCTATACATACTGACATCTACCCTATATACCTATACATACTGACATCTACCCTATATACCTATACATACTGACATCTACCCTATATACCGTTACATACTGACATCTACCCTATATACCTATACATACTGACATCTACCCTATATACCTATACATACTGCCATCTACCCTATATACCGTTACATACTGACATCTACCCTATATACCGTTACATACTGACATCTACCCTATATACCGTTACATACTGACATCTACCCTATATACCGTTACATACTGACATCTACCCTATATACCTATACATACTGACATCTACCCTATATACCGTTACATACTGACATCTACCCTATATACCTATACATACTGACATCTACCCTATATACCTATACATACTGACATCTACCCTATATACCTATACATACTGCCATCTACCCTATATACCGTTACATACTGACATCTACCCTATATACCGTTACATACTGCCATCTACCCTATATACCGTTACATACTGACATCTACCCTATATACCGTTACATACTGACATCTACCCTATATACCTATACATACTGACATCTACCCTATATACCTATACATACTGACATCTACCCTATATACCTATACATACTGACATCTACCCTATATACCTATACATACTGACATCTACCCTATATACCTATACATACTGACATCTACCCTATATACCGTTACATACTGACATCTACCCTATATACCGTTACATACTGACATCTACCCTATATACCTATACATACTGACATCTACCCTATATACCGTTACATACTGACATCTACCCTATATACCTATACATACTGACATCTACCCTATATACCGTTACATACTGACATCTACCCTATATACCTATACATACTGACATCTACCCTATATACCGTTACATACTGCCATCTACCCTATATACCGTTACATACTGACATCTACCCTATATACCGTTACACACTGCAATCTACCCTATATACCGTTACATACTGCCATCTACCCTATATACCGTTACATACTGACATCTACCCTATATACCGTTACATACTGCCATCTACCCTATATACCTATACATACTGACATCTACCCTATATACCGTTACATACTGCCATCTACCCTATATACCGTTACACACTGACATCTACCCTATATACCTATACATACTGCCATCTACCCTATATACCGTTACATACTGCCATCTACCCTATATACCTATACATACTGACATCTACCCTATATACCGTTACATACTGACATCTACCCTATATACCGTTACACACTGACATCTACCCTATATACCTATACATACTGACATCTACCCTATATACCTATACATACTGCCATCTACCCTATATACCTATACATACTGACATCTACCCTATATACCGTTACACACTGACATCTACCCTATATACCTATACATACTGACATCTACCCTATATACCTATACATACTGCCATCTACCCTATATACCTATACATACTGACATCTACCCTATATACCGTTACATACTGACATCTACCCTATACACCTATACAAACTGACATCTACCCTATATACCGTTACATACTGACATCTACCCTATATACCGTTACACACTGACATCTACCCTATATACCTATACATACTGACATCTACCCTATATACCGTTACATACTGACATCTACCCTATATACCGTTACACACTGACATCTACCCTATATACCTATACATACTGACATCTACCCTATATACCGTTACATACTGACATCTATCCTATATACCGTTACATACTGACATCTACCCTATATACCGTTACATACTGACATCTACCCTATATACCTATACATACTGACATCTACCCTATATACCGTTACACACTGACATCTACCCTATATACCTATACATACTGACATCTACCCTATATACCTATACATACTGCCATCTACCCTATATACCTATACATACTGACATCTACCCTATATACCGTTACACACTGACATCTACCCTATACACCTATACATACTGACATCTACCCTATATACCTATACATACTGACATCTACCCTATATACCTATACATACTGACATCTACCCTATATACCTATACACACTGACATCTACCCTATATACCTATACATACTGACATCTACCCTATATACCGTTACACACTGACATCTACCCTATATACCTATACATACTGACATCTACCCTATATACCGTTACATACTGACATCTACCCTATATACCGTTACATACTGCCATCTACCCTATATACCTATACATACTGACATCTACCCTATATACCGTTACATACTGACATCTACCCTAAATACCTATACATACTGACATCTACCCTATATACCGTTACACACTGACATCTACCCTATATACCTATACATACTGCCATCTACCCTATATACCTATACATACTGACATCTACCCTATATACCGTTACATACTGACATCTACCCTATACACCTATACATACTGACATCTACCCTATATACCGTTACATACTGACATCTACCCTATATACCGTTACACACTGACATCTACCCTATATACCTATACATACTGACATCTACCCTATATACCGTTACATACTGACATCTACCCTATATACCTATACATACTGACATCTACCCTATATACCGTTACATACTGACATCTACCCTATATACCGTTACATACTGACATCTACCCTATATACCGTTACATACTGACATCTACCCTATATACCGTTACACACTGACATCTACCCTATATACCTATACATACTGACATCTACCCTGTATACCTATACATACTGACATCTACCCTATATACCTATACATACTGACATCTACCCTATATACCTATACATACTGACATCTACCCTATATACCTATACATACTGACATCTACCCTATATACCTATACATACTGACATCTATCCTCTATACCGTTACATACTGACATCTACCCTATATACCGTTACATACTGACATCTACTCTATATACCGTTACACACTGACATCTACCCTATATACCTATACATACTGACATCTACCCTATATACCTATACATACTGACATCTATCCTATATACCGTTACATACTGACATCTACCCTATATACCTATAGATACTGACATCTACCCTATATACCTATACATACTGACATCTACCCTATATACCTATACATACTGACATCTACCCTATATACCGTTACATACTGACATCTACCCTATATACCGTTACATACTGACATCTACCCTATATACCGTTACATACAGACATCTACCCTATATACCGTTACATACTGACATCTACCCTATATACCGTTACATACTGACATCTACCCTATATACCGTTACATACTGACATCTACCCTATATACCTATACATACTGACATCTACCCTATATACCTATACATACTGACATCTACCCTATATACCTATACATACTGACATCTACCCTATATACCGTTACATACTGACATCTACCCTATATACCTATACATACTGACATCTACCCTATATACCTATACATACTGCCATCTACCCTATATACCGTTACATACTGACATCTACCCTATATACCTATACATACTGACATCTACCCTATATACCGTTACATACTGACATCTACCCTATATACCTATACATACTGACATCTACCCTATATACCTATACATACTGACATCTACCCTATATACCTATACATACTGCCATCTACCCTATATACCGTTACATACTGACATCTACCCTATATACCGTTACATACTGCCATCTACCCTATATACCGTTACATACTGACATCTACCCTATATACCGTTACATACTGACATCTACCCTATATACCTATACATACTGACATCTACCCTATATACCGTTACATACTGCCATCTACCCTATATACCTATACATACTGACATCTACCCTATATACCTATACATACTGACATCTACCCTATATACCTATACATACTGCCATCTACCCTATATACCGTTACATACTGACATCTACCCTATATACCGTTACACACTGACATCTACCCTATATACCTATACATACTGACATCTACCCTATATACCTATACATACTGCCATCTACCCTATATACCTATACATACTGACATCTACCCTATATACCGTTACATACTGACATCTACCCTATACACCTATACATACTGACATCTACCCTATATACCGTTACATACTGACATCTACCCTATATACCGTTACACACTGACATCTACCCTATATACCTATACATACTGACATCTACCCTATATACCGTTACATACTGACATCTATCCTATATACCGTTACATACTGACATCTACCCTATATACCGTTACATACTGACATCTACCCTATATACCTATACATACTGACATCTACCCTATATACCGTTACATACTGACATCTACCCTATATACCGTTACATACTGCCATCTACCCTATATACCGTTACATACTGCCATCTACCCTATATACCTATACATACTGACATCTACCCTATACACCTATACATACTGACATCTACCCTATATACCTATACATACTGCCATCTACCCTATATACCGTTACATACTGCCATCTACCCTATATACCGTTACATACTGACATCTATCCTATATACCTATACATACTGACATCTACCCTATATACCTATACATACTGACATCTACCCTATATACCTATACATACTGACATCTACCCTATATACCGTTACATACTGACATCTACCCTATATACCGTTACATACTGACATCTACCCTATATACCGTTACATACTGACATCTACCCTATATACCGTTACATACTGACATCTACCCTATATACCGTTACATACTGACATCTACCCTATATACCGTTACATACTGACATCTACCCTATATACCGTTACATACTGACATCTACCCTATATACCGTTACATACTGACATCTACCCTATATACCGTTACATACTGACATCTACCCTATATACCGTTACATACTGACATCTACCCTATATACCGTTACATACTGACATCTACCCTATATACCTATACATACTGACATCTACCCTATATACCTATACATACTGACATCTACCCTATATACCTATACATACTGACATCTACCCTATATACCTATACATACTGACATCTACCCTATATACCTATACATACTGACATCTACCCTATATACCGTTACATACTGACATCTACCCTATATACCTATACATACTGACATCTACCCTATATACCTATACATACTGACATCTACCCTATATACCTATACATACTGACATCTACCCTATATACCTATACATACTGACATCTACCCTATATACCTATACATACTGACATCTACCCTATATACCGTTACATACTGACATCTACCCTATATACCTATACATACTGACATCTACCCTATATACCTATACATACTGACATCTACCCTATATACCTATACATACTGCCATCTACCCTATATACCGTTACATACTGACATCTACCCTATATACCTATACATACTGACATCTACCCTATATACCTATACATACTGCCATCTACCCTATATACCTATACATACTGACATCTACCCTATATACCTATACATACTGCCATCTACCCTATATACCGTTACATACTGACATCTACCCTATATACCGTTACACACTGACATCTACCCTATATACCTATACATACTGACATCTACCCTATATACCGTTACATACTGACATCTACCCTATATACCGTTACATACTGACATCTACCCTATATACCGTTACATACTGCCATCTACCCTATATACCTATACATACTGACATCTACCCTATATACCGTTACATACTGACATCTACCCTATATACCGTTACATACTGACATCTACCCTATATACCGTTACATACTGCCATCTACCCTATATACCTATACATACTGCCATCTCCCCTATATACCTATACATACTGACATCTACCCTATATACCTATACATACTGACATCTACCCTATATACCTATACATACTGACATCTACCCTATATACCGTTACACACTGACATCTACCCTATATACCGTTACATACTGACATCTACCCTATATACCTATACATACTGACATCTACCCTATATACCTATACATACTGACATCTACCCTATATACCGTTACATACTGACATCTACCCTATATACCGTTACATACTGACATCTACCCTATATACCTATACATACTGACATCTATCATATATACCGTTACATACTGCCATCTACCCTATATACCGTTACATACTGACATCTACCCTATATACCTATACATACTGACATCTACCCTATATACCGTTACATACTGACATCTACCCTATATACCTATACATACTGACATCTACCCTATATACCTATACATACTGACATCTATCCTATATACCGTTACATACTGACATCTACCCTATATACCGTTACATACTGACATCTACCCTATATACCTATACATACTGACATCTACCCTATATACCGTTACATACTGACATCTACCCTATATACCGTTACATACTGACATCTACCCTATATACCTATACATACTGACATCTATCCTATATACCGTTACATACTGACATCTACCCTATATACCGTTACATACTGACATCTACCCTATATACCTATACATACTGACATCTACCCTATATACCTATACATACTGACATCTACCCTATATACCTATACATACTGACATCTATCCTATATACCGTTACATACTGACATCTACCCTATATACCTATACATACTGACATCTACCCTATATACCGTTACATACTGACATCTACCCTATATACCTATACACACTGACATCTACCCTATATACCGTTACATACTGCCATCTATCCTATATACCGTTACATACTGCCATCTACCCTATATACCTATACATACTGACATCTACCCTATATACCGTTACATACTGACATCTACCCTATATACCGTTACATACTGACATCTACCCTATATACCTATACATACTGACATCTACCCTATATACCTATACATACTGACATCTACCCTATATACCTATACATACTGACATCTACCCTATATACCTATACATACTGACATCTACCCTATATACCGTTACACACTGACATCTACCCTATATACCGTTACATACTGACATCTACCCTATATACCTATACATACTGACATCTACCCTATATACCTATACATACTGACATCTACCCTATATACCGTTACATACTGACATCTACCCTATATACCGTTACATACTGACATCTACCCTATATACCTATACATACTGACATCTATCATATATACCGTTACATACTGCCATCTACCCTATATACCGTTACATACTGACATCTACCCTATATACCTATACATACTGACATCTACCCTATATACCGTTACATACTGACATCTACCCTATATACCTATACATACTGACATCTACCCTATATACCTATACATACTGACATCTATCCTATATACCGTTACATACTGACATCTACCCTATATACCGTTACATACTGACATCTACCCTATATACCTATACATACTGACATCTACCCTATATACCGTTACATACTGACATCTACCCTATATACCGTTACACACTGACCTCTACCCTATATACCTATACATACTGACATCTATCCTATATACCGTTACATACTGACATCTACCCTATATACCGTTACATACTGACATCTACCCTATATACCTATACATACTGACATCTACCCTATATACCTATACATACTGACATCTACCCTATATACCTATACATACTGACATCTATCCTATATACCGTTACATACTGACATCTACCCTATATACCTATACATACTGACATCTACCCTATATACCGTTACATACTGACATCTACCCTATATACCTATACACACTGACATCTACCCTATATACCGTTACATACTGCCATCTATCCTATATACCGTTACATACTGCCATCTACCCTATATACCTATACATACTGACATCTACCCTATATACCGTTACATACTGACATCTACCCTATATACCGTTACATACTGACATCTACCCTATATACCTATACATACTGACATCTACCCTATATACCTATACATACTGCCATCTACCCTATATACCTATACATACTGCCATCTACCCTATATACCGTTACATACTGACATCTACCCTATATACCGTTACATACTGCCATCTACCCTATATACCTATACATACTGACATCTACCCTATATACCTATACATACTGACATCTACCCTATATACCTATACATACTGACATCTACCCTATATACCGTTACATACTGACATCTACCCTATATACCTATACATACTGACATCTACCCTATATACCTATACATACTGACATCTACCCTATATACCTATACATACTGACATCTACCCTATATACCGTTACATACTGACATCTACCCTATATACCGTTACACACTGACATCTACCCTATATACCGTTACATACTGACATCTACCCTTTATACCTATACATACTGACATCTACCCTATATACCTATACATACTGACATCTACCCTATATACCGTTACATACTGACATCTACCCTATATACCTATACATACTGACATCTACCCTATATACCTATACATACTGACATCTACCCTATATACCGTTACATACTGACATCTACCCTATATACCTATACATACTGACATCTACCCTATATACCGTTACACACTGACATCTACCCTATATACCGTTACATACTGACATCTACCCTATATACCGTTACACACTGACATCTACCCTATATACCGTTACATACTGACATCTACCCTTTATACCTATACATACTGACATCTACCCTATATACCTATACATACTGACATCTACCCTATATACCGTTACATACTGACATCTACCCTATATACCTATACATACTGACATCTACCCTATATACCTATACATACTGACATCTACCCTATATACCGTTACATACTGACATCTACCCTATATACCTATACATACTGACATCTACCCTATATACCGTTACACACTGACATCTACCCTATATACCGTTACATACTGACATCTATCCTATATACCGTTACACACTGACGTCTACCCTATATACCGTTACATACTGACATCTACCCTATATACCGTTACATACTGACATCTACCCTATATACCGTTACATACTGACATCTACCCTATATACCGTTACATACTGACATCTACCCTATATACCTATACATACTGACATCTACCCTATATACCTATACATACTGACATCTACCCTATATACCTATACATACTGACATCTACCCTATATACCGTTACATACTGACATCTACCCTATATACCTATACATACTGACATCTACCCTATATACCTATACATACTGCCATCTACCCTATATACCGTTACATACTGACATCTACCCTATATACCTATACATACTGACATCTACCCTATATACCGTTACATACTGACATCTACCCTATATACCTATACATACTGACATCTACCCTATATACCTATACATACTGACATCTACCCTATATACCTATACATACTGACATCTACCCTATATACCGTTACATACTGACATCTACCCTATATACCGTTACATACTGCCATCTACCCTATATACCGTTACATACTGAAATCTACCCTATATACCTTTACATACTGACATCTACCCTATATACCTATACATACTGACATCTACCCTATATACCGTTACATACTGCCATCTACCCTATATACCTATATATACTGCCATCTACCCTATATACCTATACATACTGACATCTACCCTATATACCGTTACATACTGACATCTACCCTATACACCTATACATACTGACATCTACCCTATATACCGTTACATACTGACATCTACCCTATATACCGTTACACACTGACATCTACCCTATATACCTATACATACTGACATCTACCCTATATACCGTTACATACTGACATCTATCCTATATACCGTTACATACTGACATCTACCCTATATACCGTTACATACTGACATCTACCCTATATACCTATACATACTGACATCTACCCTATATACCGTTACATACTGACATCTACCCTATATACCGTTACATACTGCCATCTACCCTATATACCGTTACATACTGCCATCTACCCTATATACCTATACATACTGACATCTACCCTATACACCTATACATACTGACATCTACCCTATATACCTATACATACTGCCATCTACCCTATATACCGTTACATACTGCCATCTACCCTATATACCGTTACATACTGACATCTATCCTATATACCTATACATACTGACATCTACCCTATATACCTATACATACTGACATCTACCCTATATACCTATACATACTGACATCTACCCTATATACCGTTACATACTGACATCTACCCTATATACCGTTACATACTGACATCTACCCTATATACCGTTACATACTGACATCTACCCTATATACCGTTACATACTGCCATCTACCCTATATACCGTTACATACTGCCATCTACCCTATATACCGTTACATACTGACATCTACCCTATATACCGTTACATACTGACATCTACCCTATATACCGTTACATACTGACATCTACCCTATATACCGTTACATACTGACATCTACCCTATATACCGTTACATACTGACATCTACCCTATATACCGTTACATACTGACATCTACCCTATATACCGTTACATACTGACATCTACCCTATATACCGTTACATACTGACATCTACCCTATATACCGTTACATACTGACATCTACCCTATATACCGTTACATACTGACATCTACCCTATATACCTATACATACTGACATCTACCCTATATACCTATACATACTGACATCTACCCTATATACCTATACATACTGACATCTACCCTATATACCTATACATACTGACATCTACCCTATATACCTATACATACTGACATCTACCCTATATACCTATACATACTGCCATCTACCCTATATACCGTTACATACTGACATCTACCCTATATACCTATACATACTGACATCTACCCTATATACCTATACATACTGCCATCTACCCTATATACCTATACATACTGACATCTACCCTATATACCTATACATACTGCCATCTACCCTATATACCGTTACATACTGACATCTACCCTATATACCGTTACACACTGACATCTACCCTATATACCTATACATACTGACATCTACCCTATATACCGTTACATACTGACATCTACCCTATATACCGTTACATACTGACATCTACCCTATATACCGTTACATACTGCCATCTACCCTATATACCTATACATACTGACATCTACCCTATATACCGTTACATACTGCCATCTACCCTATATACCTATACATACTGACATCTACCCTATATACCTATACATACTGACATCTACCCTATATACCTATACATACTGACATCTACCCTATATACCGTTACACACTGACATCTACCCTATATACCGTTACATACTGACATCTACCCTATATACCTATACATACTGACATCTACCCTATATACCTATACATACTGACATCTACCCTATATACCGTTACATACTGACATCTACCCTATATACCGTTACATACTGACATCTACCCTATATACCTATACATACTGACATCTACCCTATATACCGTTACATACTGACATCTATCCTATATACCGTTACATACTGACATCTACCCTATATACCGTTACATACTGACATCTACCCTATATACCTATACATACTGACATCTACCCTATATACCGTTACATACTGCCATCTACCCTATATACCGTTACATACTGCCATCTACCCTATATACCTATACATACTGACATCTACACTATACACCTATACATACTGACATCTACCCTATATACCTATACATACTGCCATCTACCCTATATACCGTTACATACTGCCATCTACCCTATATACCGTTACATACTGACATCTATCCTATATACCTATACATACTGACATCTACCCTATATACCTATACATACTGACATCTACCCTATATACCTATACATACTGACATCTACCCTATATACCGTTACATACTGACATCTACCCTATATACCGTTACATACTGACATCTACCCTATATACCGTTACATACTGCCATCTACCCTATATACCGTTACATACTGCCATCTACCCTATATACCGTTACATACTGACATCTACCCTTTTTACCGTTACATACTGACATCTACCCTATATACCGTTACATACTGACATCTACCCTATATACCGTTACATACTGACATCTACCCTATATACCGTTACATACTGACATCTACCCTATATACCTATACATACTGACATCTACCCTATATACCGTTACATACTGACATCTACCCTATATACCGTTACATACTGACATCTACCCTATATACCTATACATACTGACATCTATCCTATATACCGTTACATACTGACATCTACCCTATATACCGTTACATACTGACATCTACCCTATATACCTATACATACTGACATCTACCCTATATACCTATACATACTGACATCTACCCTATATACCTATACATACTGACATCTATCCTATATACCGTTACATACTGACATCTACCCTATATACCTATACATACTGACATCTACCCTATATACCGTTACATACTGACATCTACCCTATATACCTATACACACTGACATCTACCCTATATACCGTTACATACTGCCATCTATCCTATATACCGTTACATACTGCCATCTACCCTATATACCTATACATACTGACATCTACCCTATATACCGTTACATACTGACATCTACCCTATATACCGTTACATACTGACATCTACCCTATATACCTATACATACTGACATCTACCCTATATACCTATACATACTGCCATCTACCCTATATACCTATACATACTGCCATCTACCCTATATACCGTTACATACTGACATCTACCCTATATACCGTTACATACTGCCATCTACCCTATATACCTATACATACTGACATCTACCCTATATACCTATACATACTGACATCTACCCTATATACCTATACATACTGACATCTACCCTATATACCGTTACATACTGACATCTACCCTATATACCTATACATACTGACATCTACCCTATATACCTATACATACTGACATCTACCCTATATACCTATACATACTGACATCTACCCTATATACCGTTACATACTGACATCTACCCTATATACCGTTACACACTGACATCTACCCTATATACCGTTACATACTGACATCTACCCTTTATACCTATACATACTGACATCTACCCTATATACCTATACATACTGACATCTACCCTATATACCGTTACATACTGACATCTACCCTATATACCTATACATACTGACATCTACCCTATATACCTATACATACTGACATCTACCCTATATACCGTTACATACTGACATCTACCCTATATACCTATACATACTGACATCTACCCAATATACCGTTACACACTGACATCTACCCTATATACCGTTACATACTGACATCTACCCTATATACCGTTACACACTGACATCTACCCTATATACCTATACATACTGACATCTACCCTATATACCGTTACATACTGACATCTATCCTATATACCGTTACATACTGACATCTACCCTATATACCGTTACATACTGACATCTACCCTATATACCTATACATACTGACATCTACCCTATATACCGTTACATACTGACATCTACCCTATATACCGTTACATACTGCCATCTACCCTATATACCGTTACATACTGCCATCTACCCTATATACCTATACATACTGACATCTACCCTATACACCTATACATACTGACATCTACCCTATATACCTATACATACTGCCATCTACCCTATATACCGTTACATACTGCCATCTACCCTATATACCGTTACATACTGACATCTATCCTATATACCTATACATACTGACATCTACCCTATATACCTATACATACTGACATCTACCCTATATACCTATACATACTGACATCTACCCTATATACCGTTACATACTGACATCTACCCTATATACCGTTACATACTGACATCTACCCTATATACCGTTACATACTGACATCTACCCTATATACCGTTACATACTGCCATCTACCCTATATACCGTTACATACTGCCATCTACCCTATATACCGTTACATACTGACATCTACCCTATATACCGTTACATACTGACATCTACCCTATATACCGTTACATACTGACATCTACCCTATATACCGTTACATACTGACATCTACCCTATATACCGTTACATACTGACATCTACCCTATATACCGTTACATACTGACATCTACCCTATATACCGTTACATACTGACATCTACCCTATATACCGTTACATACTGACATCTACCCTATATACCGTTACATACTGACATCTACCCTATATACCGTTACATACTGACATCTACCCTATATACCTATACATACTGACATCTACCCTATATACCTATACATACTGACATCTACCCTATATACCTATACATACTGACATCTACCCTATATACCTATACATACTGACATCTACCCTATATACCTATACATACTGACATCTACCCTATATACCTATACATACTGCCATCTACCCTATATACCGTTACATACTGACATCTACCCTATATACCTATACATACTGACATCTACCCTATATACCTATACATACTGCCATCTACCCTATATACCTATACATACTGACATCTACCCTATATACCTATACATACTGCCATCTACCCTATATACCGTTACATACTGACATCTACCCTATATACCGTTACACACTGACATCTACCCTATATACCTATACATACTGACATCTACCCTATATACCGTTACATACTGACATCTACCCTATATACCGTTACATACTGACATCTACCCTATATACCGTTACATACTGCCATCTACCCTATATACCTATACATACTGACATCTACCCTATATACCGTTACATACTGCCATCTACCCTATATACCTATACATACTGACATCTACCCTATATACCTATACATACTGACATCTACCCTATATACCTATACATACTGACATCTACCCTATATACCGTTACACACTGACATCTACCCTATATACCGTTACATACTGACATCTACCCTATATACCTATACATACTGACATCTACCCTATATACCTATACATACTGACATCTACCCTATATACCGTTACATACTGACATCTACCCTATATACCGTTACATACTGACATCTACCCTATATACCTATACATACTGACATCTACCCTATATACCGTTACATACTGACATCTATCCTATATACCGTTACATACTGACATCTACCCTATATACCGTTACATACTGACATCTACCCTATATACCTATACATACTGACATCTACCCTATATACCGTTACATACTGCCATCTACCCTATATACCGTTACATACTGCCATCTACCCTATATACCTATACATACTGACATCTACACTATACACCTATACATACTGACATCTACCCTATATACCTATACATACTGCCATCTACCCTATATACCGTTACATACTGCCATCTACCCTATATACCGTTACATACTGACATCTATCCTATATACCTATACATACTGACATCTACCCTATATACCTATACATACTGACATCTACCCTATATACCTATACATACTGACATCTACCCTATATACCGTTACATACTGACATCTACCCTATATACCGTTACATACTGACATCTACCCTATATACCGTTACATACTGCCATCTACCCTATATACCGTTACATACTGCCATCTACCCTATATACCGTTACATACTGACATCTACCCTTTTTACCGTTACATACTGACATCTACCCTATATACCGTTACATACTGACATCTACCCTATATACCGTTACATACTGACATCTACCCTATATACCGTTACATACTGACATCTACCCTATATACCTATACATACTGACATCTACCCTATATACCGTTACATACTGACATCTACCCTATATACCGTTACATACTGACATCTACCCTATATACCTATACATACTGACATCTATCCTATATACCGTTACATACTGACATCTACCCTATATACCGTTACATACTGACATCTACCCTATATACCTATACATACTGACATCTACCCTATATACCTATACATACTGACATCTACCCTATATACCTATACATACTGACATCTATCCTATATACCGTTACATACTGACATCTACCCTATATACCTATACATACTGACATCTACCCTATATACCGTTACATACTGACATCTACCCTATATACCTATACACACTGACATCTACCCTATATACCGTTACATACTGCCATCTATCCTATATACCGTTACATACTGCCATCTACCCTATATACCTATACATACTGACATCTACCCTATATACCGTTACATACTGACATCTACCCTATATACCGTTACATACTGACATCTACCCTATATACCTATACATACTGACATCTACCCTATATACCTATACATACTGCCATCTACCCTATATACCTATACATACTGCCATCTACCCTATATACCGTTACATACTGACATCTACCCTATATACCGTTACATACTGCCATCTACCCTATATACCTATACATACTGACATCTACCCTATATACCTATACATACTGACATCTACCCTATATACCTATACATACTGACATCTACCCTATATACCGTTACATACTGACATCTACCCTATATACCTATACATACTGACATCTACCCTATATACCTATACATACTGACATCTACCCTATATACCTATACATACTGACATCTACCCTATATACCGTTACATACTGACATCTACCCTATATACCGTTACACACTGACATCTACCCTATATACCGTTACATACTGACATCTACCCTTTATACCTATACATACTGACATCTACCCTATATACCTATACATACTGACATCTACCCTATATACCGTTACATACTGACATCTACCCTATATACCTATACATACTGACATCTACCCTATATACCTATACATACTGACATCTACCCTATATACCGTTACATACTGACATCTACCCTATATACCTATACATACTGACATCTACCCAATATACCGTTACACACTGACATCTACCCTATATACCGTTACATACTGACATCTACCCTATATACCGTTACACACTGACATCTACCCTATATACCGTTACATACTGACATCTACCCTTTATACCTATACATACTGACATCTACCCTATATACCTATACATACTGACATCTACCCTATATACCGTTACATACTGACATCTACCCTATATACCTATACATACTGACATCTACCCTATATACCTATACATACTGACATCTACCCTATATACCGTTACATACTGACATCTACCCTATATACCTATACATACTGACATCTACCCTATATACCGTTACACACTGACATCTACCCTATATACCGTTACATACTGACATCTATCCTATATACCGTTACACACTGACGTCTACCCTATATACCGTTACATACTGACATCTACCCTATATACCGTTACATACTGACATCTACCCTATATACCGTTACATACTGACATCTACCCTATATACCGTTACATACTGACATCTACCCTATATACCTATACATACTGACATCTACCCTATATACCTATACATACTGACATCTACCCTATATACCTATACATACTGACATCTACCCTATATATCGTTACATACTGACATCTACCCTATATACCTATACATACTGACATCTACCCTATATACCTATACATACTGCCATCTACCCTATATACCGTTACATACTGACATCTACCCTATATACCTATACATACTGACATCTACCCTATATACCGTTACATACTGACATCTACCCTATATACCTATACATACTGACATCTACCCTATATACCTATACATACTGACATCTACCCTATATACCTATACATACTGCCATCTACCCTATATACCGTTACATACTGACATCTACCCTATATACCGTTACATACTGCCATCTACCCTATATACCGTTACATACTGAAATCTACCCTATATACCTTTACATACTGACATCTACCCTATATACCTATACATACTGACATCTACCCTATATACCGTTACATACTGCCATCTACCCTATATACCTATACATACTGACATCTACCCTATATACCTATACATACTGACATCTACCCTATATACCTATACATACTGCCATCTACCCTATATACCGTTACATACTGACATCTACCCTATATACCGTTACACACTGACATCTACCCTATATACCTATACATACTGACATCTACCCTATATACCTATACATACTGCCATCTACCCTATATACCTATACATACTGACATCTACCCTATATACCGTTACATACTGACATCTACCCTATACACCTATACATACTGACATCTACCCTATATACCGTTACATACTGACATCTACCCTATATACCGTTACACACTGACATCTACCCTATATACCTATACATACTGACATCTACCCTATATACCGTTACATACTGACATCTATCCTATATACCGTTACATACTGACATCTACCCTATATACCGTTACATACTGACATCTACCCTATATACCTATACATACTGACATCTACCCTATATACCGTTACATACTGACATCTACCCTATATACCGTTACATACTGCCATCTACCCTATATACCGTTACATACTGCCATCTACCCTATATACCTATACATACTGACATCTACCCTATACACCTATACATACTGACATCTACCCTATATACCTATACATACTGCCATCTACCCTATATACCGTTACATACTGCCATCTACCCTATATACCGTTACATACTGACATCTATCCTATATACCTATACATACTGACATCTACCCTATATACCTATACATACTGACATCTACCCTATATACCTATACATACTGACATCTACCCTATATACCGTTACATACTGACATCTACCCTATATACCGTTACATACTGACATCTACCCTATATACCGTTACATACTGACATCTACCCTATATACCGTTACATACTGCCATCTACCCTATATACCGTTACATACTGCCATCTACCCTATATACCGTTACATACTGACATCTACCCTATACACCGTTACATACTGACATCTACCCTATATACCGTTACATACTGACATCTACCCTATATACCGTTACATACTGACATCTACCCTATATACCGTTACATACTGACATCTACCCTATATACCGTTACATACTGACATCTACCCTATATACCGTTACATACTGACATCTACCCTATATACCGTTACATACTGACATCTACCCTATATACCGTTACATACTGACATCTACCCTATATACCGTTACATACTGACATCTACCCTATATACCTATACATACTGACATCTACCCTATATACCTATACATACTGACATCTACCCTATATACCTATACATACTGACATCTACCCTATATACCTATACATACTGACATCTACCCTATATACCTATACATACTGACATCTACCCTATATACCGTTACATACTGACATCTACCCTATATACCTATACATACTGACATCTACCCTATATACCTATACATACTGACATCTACCATATATACCTATACATACTGACATCTACCCTATATACCTATACATACTGACATCTACCCTATATACCTATACATACTGACATCTACCCTATATACCGTTACATACTGACATCTACCCTATATACCTATACATACTGACATCTACCCTATATACCTATACATACTGACATCTACCCTATATACCTATACATACTGCCATCTACCCTATATACCGTTACATACTGACATCTACCCTATATACCTATACATACTGACATCTACCCTATATACCTATACATACTGCCATCTACCCTATATACCTATACATACTGACATCTACCCTATATACCTATACATACTGCCATCTACCCTATATACCGTTACATACTGACATCTACCCTATATACCGTTACACACTGACATCTACCCTATATACCTATACATACTGACATCTACCCTATATACCGTTACATACTGACATCTACCCTATATACCGTTACATACTGACATCTACCCTATATACCGTTACATACTGCCATCTACCCTATATACCTATACATACTGACATCTACCCTATATACCGTTACATACTGCCATCTACCCTATATACCTATACATACTGACATCTACCCTATATACCTATACATACTGACATCTACCCTATATACCTATACATACTGACATCTACCCTATATACCGTTACACACTGACATCTACCCTATATACCGTTACATACTGACATCTACCCTATATACCTATACATACTGACATCTACCCTATATACCTATACATACTGACATCTACCCTATATACCGTTACATACTGACATCTACCCTATATACCGTTACATACTGACATCTACCCTATATACCTATACATACTGACATCTACCCTATATACCGTTACATACTGACATCTATCCTATATACCGTTACATACTGACATCTACCCTATATACCGTTACATACTGACATCTACCCTATATACCTATACATACTGACATCTACCCTATATACCGTTACATACTGCCATCTACCCTATATACCGTTACATACTGCCATCTACCCTATATACCGTTACATACTGACATCTACACTATACACCTATACATACTGACATCTACCCTATATACCTATACATACTGCCATCTACCCTATATACCGTTACATACTGCCATCTACCCTATATACCGTTACATACTGACATCTATCCTATAAACCTATACATACTGACATCTACCCTATATACCTATACATACTGACATCTACCCTATATACCTATACATACTGACATCTACCCTATATACCGTTACATACTGACATCTACCCTATATACCGTTACATACTGACATCTACCCTATATACCGTTACATACTGCCATCTACCCTATATACCGTTACATACTGCCATCTACCCTATATACCGTTACATACTGACATCTACCCTTTTTACCGTTACATACTGACATCTACCCTATATACCGTTACATACTGACATCTACCCTATATACCGTTACATACTGACATCTACCCTATATACCGTTACATACTGACATCTACCCTATATACCGTTACATACTGACATCTACCCTATATACCGTTACATACTGACATCTACCCTATATACCGTTACATACTGACATCTACCCTATATACCGTTACATACTGACATCTACCCTATATACCGTTACATACTGACATCTACCCTATATACCGTTACATACTGACATCTACCCTATATACCTATACATACTGACATCTACCCTATATACCTATACATACTGACATCTACCCTATATACCTATACATACTGACATCTACCCTATATACCTATACATACTGACATCTACCCTATATACCTATACATACTGACATCTACCCTATATACCGTTACATACTGACATCTACCCTATATACCTATACATACTGACATCTACCCTATATACCTATACATACTGACATCTACCCTATATACCGTTACATACTGACAACTACCCTATATACCGTTACATACTGACATCTACCCTATATACCGTTACATACTGACATCTACCCTATATACTGTTACATACTGCCATCTACCCTATATACCGTTACATACTGACATCTACCCTATATACCGTTACATACTGACATCTACCCTATATACCGTTACATACTGACATCTACCCTATATACCGTTACATACTGACATCTACCCTATATACCGTTACATACTGACATCTACCCTATATACCGTTACATACTGACATCTACCCTATATACCGTTACATACTGACATCTACCCTATATACCGTTACATACTGACATCTACCCTATATACCGTTACATACTGACATCTACCCTATATACCTATACATACTGACATCTACCCTATATACCGTTACATACTGACATCTATCCTATATACCGTTACATACTGACATCTACCCTATATACCGTTACATACTGACATCTACCCTATATACCTATACATACTGACATCTACCCTATATACCGTTACATACTGCCATCTACCCTATATACCGTTACATACTGCCATCTACCCTATATACCGTTACATACTGACATCTACACTATACACCTATACATACTGACATCTACCCTATATACCTATACATACTGCCATCTACCCTATATACCGTTACATACTGCCATCTACCCTATATACCGTTACATACTGACATCTATCCTATAAACCTATACATACTGACATCTACCCTATATACCTATACATACTGACATCTACCCTATATACCTATACATACTGACATCTACCCTATATACCGTTACATACTGACATCTACCCTATATACCGTTACATACTGACATCTACCCTATATACCGTTACATACTGCCATCTACCCTATATACCGTTACATACTGCCATCTACCCTATATACCGTTACATACTGACATCTACCCTTTTTACCGTTACATACTGACATCTACCCTATATACCGTTACATACTGACATCTACCCTATATACCGTTACATACTGACATCTACCCTATATACCGTTACATACTGACATCTACCCTATATACCGTTACATACTGACATCTACCCTATATACCGTTACATACTGACATCTACCCTATATACCGTTACATACTGACATCTACCCTATATACCGTTACATACTGACATCTACCCTATATACCGTTACATACTGACATCTACCCTATATACCGTTACATACTGACATCTACCCTATATACCTATACATACTGACATCTACCCTATATACCTATACATACTGACATCTACCCTATATACCTATACATACTGACATCTACCCTATATACCTATACATACTGACATCTACCCTATATACCTATACATACTGACATCTACCCTATATACCGTTACATACTGACATCTACCCTATATACCTATACATACTGACATCTACCCTATATACCTATACATACTGACATCTACCCTATATACCGTTACATACTGACAACTACCCTATATACCGTTACATACTGACATCTACCCTATATACCGTTACATACTGACATCTACCCTATATACTGTTACATACTGCCATCTACCCTATATACCGTTACATACTGACATCTACCCTATATACCGTTACATACTGACATCTACCCTATATACCGTTACATACTGACATCTACCCTATATACCGTTACATACTGACATCTACCCTATATACCGTTACATACTGACATCTACCCTATATACCGTTACATACTGACATCTACCCTATATACCGTTACATACTGACATCTACCCTATATACCGTTACATACTGACATCTACCCTATATACCGTTACATACTGACATCTACCCTATATACCGTTACATACTGACATCTACCCTATATACCGTTACATACTGACATCTACCCTATATACCTATACATACTGACATCTACCCTATATACCTATACATACTGACATCTACCCTATATACCTATACATACTGACATCTACCCTATATACCTATACATACTGACATCTACCCTATATACCTATACATACTGACATCTACCCTATATACCGTTACATACTGACATCTACCCTATATACCTATACATACTGACATCTACCCTATATACCTATACATACTGACATCTACCCTATATACCTATACATACTGACATCTACCCTATATACCTATACATACTGACATCTACCCTATATACCTATACATACTGACATCTACCCTATATACCGTTACATACTGACATCTACCCTATATACCTATACATACTGACATCTACCCTATATACCTATACATACTGACATCTACCCTATATACCTATACATACTGCCATCTACCCTATATACCGTTACATACTGACATCTACCCTATATACCTATACATACTGACATCTACCCTATATACCTATACATACTGCCATCTACCCTATATACCTATACATACTGACATCTACCCTATATACCTATACATACTGCCATCTACCCTATATACCGTTACATACTGACATCTACCCTATATACCGTTACACACTGACATCTACCCTATATACCTATACATACTGACATCTACCCTATATACCGTTACATACTGACATCTACCCTATATACCGTTACATACTGACATCTACCCTATATACCGTTACATACTGCCATCTACCCTATATACCTATACATACTGACATCTACCCTATATACCGTTACATACTGACATCTACCCTATATACCGTTACATACTGACATCTACCCTATATACCGTTACATACTGCCATCTACCCTATATACCTATACATACTGCCATCTACCCTATATACCTATACATACTGACATCTACCCTATATACCTATACATACTGACATCTACCCTATATACCTATACATACTGACATCTACCCTATATACCGTTACATACTGACATCTACCCTATATACCTATACATACTGACATCTACCCTATATACCTATACATACTGACATCTACCCTATATACCGTTACATACTGACATCTACCCTTTATACCTTTACATACTGACATCTACCCTATATACCTATACATACTGACATCTATCCTATATACCGTTACATACTGACATCTACCCTATATACCGTTACATACTGACATCTACCCTATATACCTATACATACTGACATCTACCCTATATACCTATACATACTGACATCTATCCTATATACCGTTACATACTGACATCTACCCTTTTTACCGTTACATACTGACATCTACCCTATATACCTATACATACTGACATCTACCCTATATACCGTTACATACTGACATCTACCCTATATACCGTTACATACTGACATCTACCCTATATACCTATACATACTGACATCTATCCTATATACCGTTACATACTGACATCTACCCTATATACCGTTACATACTGACATCTACCCTATATACCTATACATACTGACATCTACCCTATATACCTATACATACTGACATCTATCCTATATACCGTTACATACTGACATCTACCCTATATACCTATACATACTGACATCTACCCTATATACCGTTACATACTGACATCTACCCTATATACCTATACATACTGACATCTACCCTATATACCGTTACATACTGCCATCTATCCTATATACCGTTACATACTGCCATCTACCCTATATACCTATACATACTGACATCTACCCTATATACCGTTACATACTGACATCTACCCTATATACCGTTACATACTGACATCTACCCTATATACCTATACATACTGACATCTACCCTATATACCTATACATACTGCCATCTACCCTATATACCTATACATACTGCCATCTACCCTATATACCGTTACATACTGACATCTACCCTATATACCGTTACATACTGCCATCTACCCTATATACCTATACATACTGACATCTACCCTATATACCGTTACATACTGACATCTACCCTATATACCTATACATATTGACATCTACCCTATATACCTATACATACTGACATCTACCTTATATACCTATACATACTGACATCTACCCTATATACCTATACATACTGACATCTACCCTATATACCGTTACATACTGACATCTACCCTATATACCTATACATATTGACATCTACCCTATATACCTATACATACTGACATCTACCCTATATACCTATACATACTGACATCTACCCTATATACCGTTACATACTGACATCTACCCTATATACCTATACATACTGACATCTACCCTATATACCGTTACATACTGACATCTACCCTATATACCGTTACACACTGACATCTACCCTATATACCGTTACATACTGACATCTACCCTATATACCTATACATACTGACATCTACCCTATATACCTATACATACTGACATCTACCCTATATACCGTTACATACTGACATCTACCCTATATACCTATACATACTGACATCTACCCTATATACCTATACATACTGACATCTACCCTATATACCGTTACATACTGACATCTACCCTATATACCTATACATACTGACATCTACCCTATATACCGTTACACACTGACATCTACCCTATACACCGTTACATACTGACATCTATCCTATATACCTATACATACTGACATCTACCCTATATACCTATACATACTGACATCTACCCTATATACCTATACATACTGACATCTACCCTATATACCGTTACATACTGACATCTATCCTATATACCGTTACATACTGACATCTACCCTATATACCGTTACATACTGACATCTACCCTATATACCGTTACATACTGACATCTACCCTATATACCTATACATACTGACATCTACCCTATATACCTATACATACTGACATCTACCCTATATACCGTTACATACTGACATCTACCCTATATACCTATACATACTGACATCTACCCTATATACCGTTACATACTGACATCTACCCTATATACCGTTACACACTGACATCTACCCTATATACCTATACATACTGACATCTACCCTATATACCTATACATACTGACATCTAGCCTATATACCTATACATACTGACATCTACCCTATATACCTATACATACTGACATCTACCCTATATACCTATACATACTGACATCTACCCTATATACCGTTACATACTGACATCTACCCTATATACCGTTACATACTGACATCTACCCTATATACCTATACATACTGACATCTACCCTATATACCGTTACACACTGACATCTACCCTATATACCTATACATACTGACATCTACCCTATATACCTATACATACTGACATCTACCCTATATACCGTTACATACTGACATCTACCCTATATACCGTTACATACTGACATCTACCCTATATACCGTTACATACTGACATCTACCCTATATACCGTTACACACTGACATCTACCCTATATACCGTTACATACTGACATCTACCCTATATACCTATACATACTGACATCTACCCTATATACCGTTACATACTGACATCTACCCTATATACCGTTACATACTGACATCTACCCTATATACCTATACATACTGACATCTACCCTATATACCTATACATACTGACATCTACCCTATATACCTATACATACTGACATCTATCCTATATACCTATACATACTGACATCTACCCTATATACCTATACATACTGACATCTACCCTATATACCGTTACATACTGACATCTACCCTATATACCGTTACATACTGACATCTACCCTATATACCTATACATACTGACATCTACCCTATATACCTATACATACTGACATCTACCCTATATACCGTTACATACTGACATCTACCCTATATACCGTTACATACTGACATCTACCCTATATACCGTTACATACTGACATCTACCCTATATACCTATACATACTGCCATCTACCCTATATACCGTTACATACTGACATCTACCCTATATACCGTTACATACTGACATCTACCCTATATACCTATACATACTGACATCTACCCTATATACCGTTACATACTGACATCTACCCTATATACCTATACATACTGACATCTACCCTATATACCTATACATACTGACATCTACCCTATATACCGTTACATACTGACATCTACCCTATATACCGTTACATACTGACATCTACCCTATATACCTATACATACTGACATCTACCCTATATACCGTTACATACTGATATCTACCCTATATACCGTTACATACTGACATCTACCCTATATACCTATACATACTGACATCTACCCTATATACCTATACATACTGACATCTACCCTATATACCGTTACATACTGACATCTACCCTATATACCGTTACATACTGACATCTACCCTATATACCGTTACATACTGACATCTACCCTATATACCTATACATACTGACATCTACCCTATATACCGTTACATACTGCCATCTACCCTATATACCTATACATACTGCCATCTACCCTATATACCTATACATACTGACATCTACCCTATATACCTATACATACTGACATCTACCCTATATACCTATACATACTGACATCTACCCTATATACCGTTACACACTGACATCTACCCTATATACCGTTACATACTGACATCTACCCTATATACCTATACATACTGACATCTACCCTATATACCTATACATACTGACATCTACCCTATATACCGTTACATACTGACATCTACCCTTTATACCTTTACATACTGACATCTACCCTATATACCTATACATACTGACATCTATCCTATATACCGTTACATACTGACATCTACCCTATATACCGTTACATACTGACATCTACCCTATATACCTATACATACTGACATCTACCCTATATACCTATACATACTGACATCTACCCTATATACCTATACATACTGACATCTATCCTATATACCTATACATACTGACATCTACCCTATATACCTATACATACTGACATCTACCCTATATACCGTTACATACTGACATCTACCCTATATACCGTTACATACTGACATCTACCCTATATACCTATACATACTGACATCTACCCTATATACCTATACATACTGACATCTACCCTATATACCGTTACATACTGACATCTACCCTATATACCGTTACATACTGACATCTACCCTATATACCGTTACATACTGACATCTACCCTATATACCTATACATACTGCCATCTACCCTATATACCGTTACATACTGACATCTACCCTATATACCGTTACATACTGACATCTACCCTATATACCTATACATACTGACATCTACCCTATATACCGTTACATACTGACATCTACCCTATATACCTATACATACTGACATCTACCCTATATACCTATACATACTGACATCTACCCTATATACCGTTACATACTGACATCTACCCTATATACCGTTACATACTGACATCTACCCTATATACCTATACATACTGACATCTACCCTATATACCGTTACATACTGATATCTACCCTATATACCGTTACATACTGACATCTACCCTATATACCTATACATACTGACATCTACCCTATATACCTATACATACTGACATCTACCCTATATACCGTTACATACTGACATCTACCCTATATACCGTTACATACTGACATCTACCCTATATACCGTTACATACTGACATCTACCCTATATACCTATACATACTGACATCTACCCTATATACCGTTACATACTGCCATCTACCCTATATACCTATACATACTGCCATCTACCCTATATACCTATACATACTGACATCTACTCTATATACCTATACATACTGACATCTACCCTATATACCTATACATACTGACATCTACCCTATATACCGTTACACACTGACATCTACCCTATATACCGTTACATACTGACATCTACCCTATATACCTATACATACTGACATCTACCCTATATACCTATACATACTGACATCTACCCTATATACCGTTACATACTGACATCTACCCTTTATACCTTTACATACTGACATCTACCCTATATACCTATACATACTGACATCTATCCTATATACCGTTACATACTGACATCTACCCTATATACCGTTACATACTGACATCTACCCTATATACCTATACATACTGACATCTACCCTATATACCGTTACATACTGACATCTACCCTATATACCTATACATACTGACATCTACCCTATATACCTATACATACTGACATCTATCCTATATACCGTTACATACTGACATCTACCCTTTTTACCGTTACATACTGACATCTACCCTATATACCTATACATACTGACATCTACCCTATATACCGTTACATACTGACATCTACCCTATATACCGTTACATACTGACATCTACCCTATATACCTATACATACTGACATCTATCCTATATACCGTTACATACTGACATCTACCCTATATACCGTTACATACTGCCATCTACCCTATATACCTATACATACTGACATCTACCCTATATACCGTTACATACTGCCATCTATCCTATATGCCGTTACATACTGCCATCTACCCTATATACCTATACATACTGACATCTACCCTATATACCGTTACATACTGACATCTACCCTATATACCGTTACATACTGACATCTACCCTATATACCTATACATACTGACATCTACCCTATATACCTATACATACTGCCATCTACCCTATATACCTATACATACTGCCATCTACCCTATATACCGTTACATACTGACATCTACCCTATATACCGTTACATACTGCCATCTACCCTATATACCTATACATACTGACATCTACCTTATATACCTATACATACTGACATCTACCCTATATACCTATACATACTGACATCTACCCTATATACCGTTACATACTGACATCTACCCTATATACCTATACATATTGACATCTACCCTATATACCTATACATACTGACATCTACCCTATATACCTATACATACTGACATCTACCCTATATACCGTTACATACTGACATCTACCCTATATACCTATACATACTGACATCTACCCTATATACCGTTACATACTGACATCTACCCTATATACCGTTACACACTGACATATACCCTATATACCGTTACATACTGACATCTACCCTATATACCTATACATACTGACATCTACCCTATATACCTATACATACTGACATCTACCCTATATACCGTTACATACTGACATCTACCCTATATACCTATACATACTGACATCTACCCTATATACCTATACATACTGACATCTACCCTATATACCGTTACATACTGACATCTACCCTATATACCTATACATACTGACATCTACCCTATATACCGTTACATACTGACATCTACCCTATATACCGTTACATACTGACATCTACCCTATATACCTATACATACTGACATCTATCCTATATACCGTTACATACTGACATCTACCCTATATACCGTTACATACTGCCATCTACCCTATATACCTATACATACTGACATCTACCCTATATACCGTTACATACTGCCATCTATCCTATATGCCGTTACATACTGCCATCTACCCTATATACCTATACATACTGACATCTACCCTATATACCGTTACATACTGACATCTACCCTATATACCGTTACATACTGACATCTACCCTATATACCTATACATACTGACATCTACCCTATATACCTATACATACTGCCATCTACCCTATATACCTATACATACTGCCATCTACCCTATATACCGTTACATACTGACATCTACCCTATATACCGTTACATACTGCCATCTACCCTATATACCTATACATACTGACATCTACCTTATATACCTATACATACTGACATCTACCCTATATACCTATACATACTGACATCTACCCTATATACCGTTACATACTGACATCTACCCTATATACCTATACATATTGACATCTACCCTATATACCTATACATACTGACATCTACCCTATATACCTATACATACTGACATCTACCCTATATACCGTTACATACTGACATCTACCCTATATACCTATACATACTGACATCTACCCTATATACCGTTACATACTGACATCTACCCTATATACCGTTACACACTGACATATACCCTATATACCGTTACATACTGACATCTACCCTATATACCTATACATACTGACATCTACCCTATATACCTATACATACTGACATCTACCCTATATACCGTTACATACTGACATCTACCCTATATACCTATACATACTGACATCTACCCTATATACCTATACATACTGACATCTACCCTATATACCGTTACATACTGACATCTACCCTATATACCTATACATACTGACATCTACCCTATATACCGTTACACACTGACATCTACCCTATATACCGTTACATACTGACATCTATCCTATATACCTATACATACTGACATCTACCCTATATACCTATACATACTGACATCTACCCTATATACCTATACATACTGACATCTACCCTATATACCGTTACATACTGAGATCTATCCTATATACCGTTACATACTGACATCAACCCATATATACCGTTACATACTGACATCTACCCTATATACCGTTACATACTGACATCTACCCTATATACCTATACATACTGACATCTACCCTATATACCTATACATACTGACATCTACCCTATATACCTATACATACTGACATCTACCCTATATACCGTTACATACTGACATCTACCCTATATACCTATACATACTGACATCTACCCTATATACCGTTACATACTGACATCTACCCTATATACCGTTACACACTGACATCTACCCTATATACCTATACATACTGACATCTACCCTATATACCTATACATACTGACATCTACCCTATATACCTATACATACTGACATCTACCCTATATACCTATACATACTGACATCTACCCTATATACCTATACATACTGACATCTACCCTATATACCGTTACATACTGACATCTACCCTATATACCGTTACATACTGACATCTACCCTATATACCTATACATACTGACATCTACCCTATATACCGTTACACACTGACATCTACCCTATATACCTATACATACTGACATCTACCCTATATACCTATACATACTGACATCTACCCTATATACCGTTACATACTGACATCTACCCTATATACCGTTACATACTGACATCTACCCTATATACCGTTACATACTGACATCTACCCTATATACCGTTACACACTGACATCTACCCTATATTCCGTTACATACTGACATCTACCCTATATACCTATACATACTGACATCTACCCTATATACCGTTACATACTGACATCTACCCTATATACCGTTACATACTGACATCTACCCTATATACCTATACATACTGACATCTACCCTATATACCTATACATACTGACATCTACCCTATATACCTATACATACTGACATCTATCCTATATACCTATACATACTGACATCTACCCTATATACCTATACATACTGACATCTACCCTATATACCTATACATACTGACATCTACCCTATATACCTATACATACTGACATCTACCCTATATACCGTTACATACTGACATCTACCCTATATACCGTTACATACTGACATCTACCCTATATACCTATACATACTGACATCTACCCTATATACCTATACATACTGACATCTACCCTATATACCGTTACATACTGACATCTACCCTATATACCGTTACATACTGACATCTACCCTATATACCGTTACATACTGACATCTACCCTATATACCTATACATACTGACATCTACCCTATATACCGTTACATACTGACATCTACCCTATATACCGTTACATACTGACATCTACCCTATATACCTATACATACTGACATCTACCCTATATACCGTTACATACTGACATCTACCCTATATACCTATACATACTGACATCTACCCTATATACCTATACATACTGACATCTACCCTATATACCGTTACATACTGACATCTACCCTATATACCGTTACATACTGACATCTACCCTATATACCTATACATACTGACATCTACCCTATATACCGTTACATACTGATATCTACCCTATATACCGTTACATACTGACATCTACCCTATATACCTATACATACTGACATCTACCCTATATACCTATACATACTGACATCTACCCTATATACCGTTACATACTGACATCTACCCTATATACCGTTACATACTGACATCTACCCTATATACCGTTACATACTGACATCTACCCTATATACCTATACATACTGACATCTACCCTATATACCGTTACATACTGACATCTACCCTATATACCGTTACATACTGACATCTACCCTATATACCTATACATACTGACATCTACCCTATATACCGTTACATACTGACATCTACCCTATATACCTATACATACTGACATCTACCCTATATACCTATACATACTGACATCTACCCTATATACCGTTACATACTGACATCTACCCTATATACCTATACATACTGACATCTACCCTATATACCGTTACATACTGACATCTACCCTATATACCTATACATACTGACATCTACCCTATATACCGTTACATACTGACATCTACCCTATATACCTATACATACTGACATCTACCCTATATACCGTTACATACTGACATCTACCCTATATACCTATACATACTGACATCTACCCTATATACCTATACATACTGACATCTACCCTATATACCTATACATACTGACATCTACCCTATATACCTATACACACTGACATCTACCCTATATACCTATACATACTGACATCTACCCTATATACCGTTACATACTGCCATCTACCCTATATACCTATACATACTGCCATCTACCCTATATACCATTCCAGTTTGTAGCCCAATCCACAGTCCAGTCTACAGCCCTGCCTCAGGCCATGGACTCACTACATTACACACACACACACACACACACACACACACACACACACACACACACACACACACTTCCTCTTTCTTTGATCTTAGCTACCATCACAGTCACTTTGCACACATCTCCCCACTACACACTAGAATATAAAACTGTAGCATACACTCACACACACAGTGTACCACCTCTCAACGCATGTGAAAAGCTTTTGATCAAATATCCATATATCATATACAATTAACATACACTACATGACCAAAGGTATGTGGACACCTTCTCGTTGAACATCTCATTCCAAAATCATGGGCATTAATATGGAGTTGGTCCCCCCTTTGCTGCTATAACAGCCTCCACTCTTCTGGGAAGGCTTTCCACTAGATGTTGGAACATTGCTGCGGGGACTTGCTTCCATTCAGCCACAAGAGCATTAGTGAGGTCGGGCACTGATGTCGGGCGATTAGGCCTGGCTCGCAGTCGGCGTTCCAATTCATCCCAAAGCTGTTCGATGGGGTTGAGGTCAGGCCTCTGTACAGACAAGTCAAGTTCTTCCACACCGATCTCGACAAACCATTTCTGTATGGACCTCGCGTTGTGCACGGGTACATTGTCTTGCTGAAACAGGAAAGGTCTGTCCCCAGTTGCCACAAAGTTGGAAGTATAGAATCATCTAGAATGTCATTGTATGCTGTGGCATTAAGATTAAGAATAAGGCTGTAAAGTAACAAGACGTTGAAAAAATAAAAGGGTCTGAATACTTTCCGAAGGCGCTGTATATCTGTACACAAACACGTACCTCACATCCCCCTCAAAACACACCATCACACACCTAATCCACCTCTCTCTGTCACAGGAACAGCGTGGTTCCTCCACACTAGAACCCAGACAACCACTCTAAAATAATATCGCTGGATATCACGCTGTTTTCAACGTGCTCTCTAAAACAACGGTTTGAGGCAGATAGAAAACTAAATAGATAATCCGGAGTCTCACTTCAATAGAGGGGGTGTCCTAATGTTTACAAAATATATGGGAAGCATGTTTAAACAGCAGTTAACACATTACACATATATGGCTCATGCATCTGTAAATATCTTCATTGCACTTGGCTCTTGGGCCTTCAGGCCCAATATCCCACTGGTATGTCTGGTATGCTGACCCAGCTTGTCCATAGTTAGTATTGCTGTCTGGTATGCTGACCCAGCTGGTCCATAGTTAGTATTGCTGTCTGGTATGCTGACCCAGCTGGTCCATAGTTAGTATTGCTGTCTGGTATGCTGACCCAGCTGGCACATAGTTAATATTGCTGTCTGGTATGCTGACCCAGCTGGTCCAAAACTACCATGGCTGCTTGGTATGCTGACCCAACAGGCCCATAGTTAGTATTTCTGTCTGGTATGCTGACCCAGCTGGTCCATAGTTAGTATTGCTGTCTGGTATGCTGACCCAGCTGGCCCATAGTTAGTATTGCTGTCTGGTATGCTGACCCAGCTGGTCCATAGATAGTATTGCTGTCTGGTATGCTGACCCAGCTGGCCCATAGTTAGTATTGCTGTCTGGTATGCTGACCCAGCTGGCCCATAGTTAGTATTGCTGTCTGGTATACTGACCCAGCTGGCACATAGTTAGTATTGCTGTCTGGTATACTGACCCAGCTTGTCCATAGTTAGTATTGCTGTCTGGTATGCTGACCCAGCTGGCACAGAGTTAGTATTGCTGTCTGGTATGCTGACCCAGCTGGTCCATAGTTAGTATTGCTGTCTGGTATGCTGACCCACCTGGCACATAGTTAGTATTGCTGTCTGGTATGCTGACCCAGCTGGCCCATAGTTAGTATTGCTGTCTGGTATACTGACCCAGCTGGCACATAGTTAGTATTGCTGTCTGGTATGCTGACCCAGCTTGTCCATAGTTAGTATTGCTGACCCAGCTGGCCCATAGTTAGTATTGCTGTCTGGTATGCTGACCTAGCTGGCATATAGTTAGTATTGCTGTCTGGTATGCTGACCCAGCTGCCACAGAGTTAGTATTGCTGTCTGGTATGCTGACCCAGCTGGTCCATAGTTAGTATTGCTGTCTGGTATGCTGACCCAGCTGGTCCATAGTTAGTATTGCTGTCTGGTATGCTGACCCAGCTGGTCCATAGTTAGTATTGCTGTTTGGTATGCTGACCCAGCTGGTCCATAGTTAGTATTGCTGTCTGGTATGCTGACCCAGCTGGTCCATAGTTAGTATTGCTGTCTGGTATGCTGACCCAGCTGGCACATAGTTAATATTGCTGTCTGGTATGCTGACCCAGCTGGTCCAAAACTACCATGGCTGCTTGGTATGCTGACCCAACAGGCCCATAGTTAGTATTTCTGTCTGGTAGGCTGACCCAGCTGGTCCATAGTTAGTATTGCTGTCTGGTATGCTGACCCAGCTGGCCCATAGTTAGTATTGCTGTCTGGTATGCTGACCCAGCTGGTCCATAGATAGTATTGCTGTCTGGTATGCTGACCCAGCTGGCCCATAGTTAGTATTGCTGTCTGGTATGCTGACCCAGCTGGCCCATAGTTAGTATTGCTGTCTGGTATACTGACCCAGCTGGCACATAGTTAGTATTGCTGTCTGGTATGCTGACCCAGCTTGTCCATAGTTAGTATTGCTGTCTGGTATGCTGACCCAGCTGGCACAGAGTTAGTATTGCTGTCTGGTATGCTGACCCAGCTGGTCCATAGTTAGTATTGCTGTCTGGTATGCTGACCCACCTGGCACATAGTTAGTATTGCTGTCTGGTATGCTGACCCAGCTTGTCCATAGTTAGTATTGCTGACCCAGCTGGCCCATAGTTAGTATTGCTGTCTGGTATGCTGACCTAGCTGGCATATAGTTAGTATTGCTGTCTGGTATGCTGACCCAGCTGCCACAGAGTTAGTATTGCTGTCTGGTATGCTGACCCAGCTGGTCCATAGTTAGTATTGCTGTCTGGTATGCTGACCCAGCTGGTCCATAGTTAGTATTGCTGTCTGGTATGCTGACCCAGCTGGTCCATAGTTAGTATTGCTGTTTGGTATGCTGACCCAGCTGGTCCATAGTTAGTATTGCTGTCTGGTATGCTGACCCAGCTGGTCCATAGTTAGTATTGCTGTCTGGTATGCTGACCCAGCTGGCCCATAGCTAGTATTGCTGTCTGGTATGCTGACCCAGCTGGCACAGAGTTAGTATTGCTGTCTGGTATGCTGACCCAGCTGGTCCATAGTTAGTATTGCTGTCTGGTATGCTGACCCAGCTGGTCCATAGTTAGTATTGCTGTTTGGTATGCTGACCCAGCTGGTCCATAGTTAGTATTGCTGTCTGGTATGCTGACCCAGCTGGTCCATAGTTAGTATTGCTGTCTGGTATGCTGACCCAGCTGGCCCATAGCTAGTATTGCTGTCTGGTATGCTGACCCAGCTGGTCCATAGTTAGTATTGCTGTCTGGTATGCTGACCCAGCTGGTCCATAGTTAGTATTGCTGTCTGATATGCTGACCCAGCTGGTCCATAGTTAGTATTGCTGTCTGGTATGCTGACCCAGCTGGTCCATAGTTAGTATTGCTGTCTGGTATGCTGACCCAGCTGGCATATAGTTAGTATTGCTGTCTGGTATGTTGACCCAGCTGGTCCATAGTTAGTATTGCTGTCTGGTATGCTGACCCAGCTGGCCCATAGCTAGTATTGCTGTCTGGTATGCTGACCCAGCTGGCCCATAGTTAGTATTGATGTCTGGTATGCTGACCCAGCTTGTCCATAGTTAGTATTGCTGTCTGGTATGCTGACCCAGCTGGTCCATAGCTAGTATTGATGTCTGGTATGCTGACCCAGCTTGTCCATAGTTAGTATTGCTGTCTGGTATGTTGACCCAGCTGGTCCATAGCTAGTATTGCTGTCTGGTATGCTGACCCAGCTGGCACAGAGTAAGTTTTCTGGTCTGGTATGCTGACCCAGCTGGCATATAGTTAGTTTTGCTGTCTGGTATGCTGACCCAGCTGGCCCATAGTTAGTATTGCTGTCTGGTATGCTGACCCAGCTGGCATATAGTTAGTATTGCTGTCTGGTATGCTGACCCAGCTGGCACAGAGTTAGTATTGCTGTCTGGTATGCTGACCCAGCTGGTCCATAGTTAGTATTGCTGTCTGGTATACTGACCCAGCTGGTCCATAGCTAGTATTGCTGTCTGGTATGCTGACCCAGCTGGCCCATAGTTAGTATTTCTGTCTGGTATGCTGACCCAGCTGGCACAGAGTAAGTTTTGTGGTCTGGTATGCTGACCCAGCTGGCATATAGTTAGTATTGCTGTCTGGTATGCTGACCCAGCTGGCACAGAGTTAGTATTGCTGTCTGGTATGCTGACCCAGCTGGTCCATAGTTAGTATTGCTGTCTGGTATGCTGACCCAGCTGGCACAGAGTTAGTATTGCTGTCTGGTATGCTGACCCAGCTGGTCCATAGCTAGTATTGCTGTCTGGTATGCTGACCCAGCTGGTCCATAGTTAGTATTGCTGTCTGGTATGCTGACCCAGCTGGTCCATAGTTAGTATTGCTGTCTGGTATGCTGACCCAGCTGGTCCATAGTTAGTATTGCTGTCTGGTATGCTGACCCAGCTGGTCCATAGTTAGTATTGCTGTCTGGTATGCTGACCCAGCTGGCCCATAGCTAGTATTGCTGTCTGGTATGCTGATCCAGCTGGCCCATAGTTAGTATTGATGTCTGGTATGCTGACCCAGCTGGCACAGAGTTAGTATTGCTGTCTGGTATGCTGACCCAGCTGGTCCATAGCTAGTATTGATGTCTGGTATGCTGACCCAGCTTGTCCATAGTTAGTATTGCTGTCTGGTATGTTGACCCAGCTGGTCCATAGCTAGTATTGCTGTCTGGTATGCTGACCCAGCTGGCACAGAGTAAGTTTTCTGGTCTGGTATGCTGACCCAGCTGGCATATAGTTAGTTTTGCTGTCTGGTATGCTGACCCAGCTGGCCCATAGTTAGTATTGCTGTCTGGTATGCTGACCCAGCTGGCATATAGTTAGATTGCTGTCTGGTATGCTGACCCAGCTGGCACAGAGTTAGTATTGCTGTCTGGTATGCTGACCCAGCTGGTCCATAGTTAGTATTGCTGTCTGGTATACTGACCCAGCTGGTCCATAGCTAGTATTGCTGTCTGGTATGCTGACCCAGCTGCCACAGAGTTAGTATTGCTGTCTGGTATGCTGACCCAGCTGGCACAGAGTAAGTTTTGTGGTCTGGTATGCTGACCCAGCTGGCATATAGTTAGTATTGCTGTCTGGTATGCTGACCCAGCTGGCACAGAGTTAGTATTGCTGTCTGGTATGCTGACCCAGCTGGTCCATAGTTAGTATTGCTGTCTGGTATGCTGACCCAGCTGGCACAGAGTTAGTATTGCTGTCTGGTATGCTGACCCAGCTGGTCCATAGCTAGTATTGCTGTCTGGTATGCTGATCCAGCTGGCCCATAGTTAGTATTGCTGTCTGGTATGCTGACCCAGCTGGTCCATAGTTAGTATTGCTGTCTGGTATACTGACCCAGCTGGTCCATAGCTAGTATTGCTGTCTGGTATGCTGACCCAGCTGGTCCATAGCTAGTATTGCTGTCTGGTATGCTGACCCAGCTGGCCCATAGTTAGTATTGCTGTCTGGTATGCTGACCCAGCTGGTCCATAGTTAGTATTGCTGTCTGGTATGCTGACCCAGCTGGTCCATAGTTAGTATTGCTGTCTGGTATGCTGACCCAGCTGGTCCATAGTTAGTATTGCTGTCTGGTATGCTGACCCAGCTGGCACAGAGTTAGTATTGCTGTCTGGTATGCTGACCCAGCTGGCCCATAGCTAGTATTGCTGTCTGGTATGCTGACCCAGCTGGCCCATAGTTAGTATTGATGTCTGGTATGCTGACCCAGCTTGTCCATAGTTAGTATTGCTGTCTGGTATGCTGACCCAGCTGGTCCATAGCTAGTATTGATGTCTGGTATGCTGACCCAGCTTGTCCATAGTTAGTATTGCTGTCTGGTATGCTGACCCAGCTGGTCCATAGTTAGTATTGCTGTCTGGTATGCTGACCCAGCTGGTCCATAGTTAGTATTGCTGTCTGGTATGCTGACCCAGCTGGCATATAGTTAGTATTGCTGTCTGGTATGCTGACCCAGCTGGTCCATATTTAGTATTGCTGTCTGGTATGCTGATCTAGCTGGCATATAGTTAGTATTGCTGTCTGGTATGCTGTCCCAGCTGCCACAGAGTTAGTATTGCTGTCTGGTATGCTGACCCAGCTGGTCCATAGTTAGTATTGCTGTCTGGTATGCTGACCCAGCTGGTCCATAGTTAGTATTGCTGTCTGGTATGCTGACCCAGCTGGTCCATAGTTAGTATTGCTGTTTGGTATGCTGACCCAGCTGGTCCATAGTTAGTATTGCTGTCTGGTATGCTGACCCAGCTGGTCCATAGTTAGTATTGCTGTCTGGTATGCTGACCCAGCTGGCCCATAGCTAGTATTGCTGTCTGGTATGCTGACCCAGCTGGTCCATAGTTAGTATTGCTGTCTGGTATGCTGACCCAGCTGGTCCATAGTTAGTATTGCTGTCTGGTATGCTGACCCAGCTGGTCCATAGTTAGTATTGCTGTCTGGTATGCTGACCCAGCTGGTCCATAGTTAGTATTGCTGTCTGGTATGCTGACCCAGCTGGCATATAGTTAGTATTGCTGTCTGGTATGCTGACCCAGCTGGTCCATAGTTAGTATTGCTGTCTGGTATGCTGACCCAGCTGGCCCATAGCTAGTATTGCTGTCTGGTATGCTGACCCAGCTGGCCCATAGTTAGTATTGATGTCTGGTATGCTGACCCAGCTTGTCCATAGTTAGTATTGCTGTCTGGTATGCTGACCCAGCTGGTCCATAGCTAGTATTGATGTCTGGTATGCTGACCCAGCTTGTCCATAGTTAGTATTGCTGTCTGGTATGTTGACCCAGCTGGTCCATAGCTAGTATTGCTGTCTGGTATGCTGACCCAGCTGGCACAGAGTAAGTTTTGTGGTCTGGTATGCTGACCCAGCTGGCATATAGTTAGTTTTGCTGTCTGGTATGCTGACCCAGCTGGCCCATAGTTAGTATTGCTGTCTGGTATGCTGACCCAGCTGGCATATAGTTAATATTGCTGTCTGGTATGCTGACCCAGCTGGCACAGAGTTAGTATTGCTGTCTGGTATGCTGACCCAGCTGGTCCATAGTTAGTATTGCTGTCTGGTATACTGACCCAGCTGGTCCATAGCTAGTATTGCTGTCTGGTATGCTGACCCAGCTGGCCCATAGTTAGTATTGCTGTCTGGTATGCTGACCCAGCTGGCACAGAGTAAGTTTTGTGGTCTGGTATGCTGACCCAGCTGGCATATAGTTAGTATTGCTGTCTGGTATGCTGACCCAGCTGGCACAGAGTTAGTATTGCTGTCTGGTATGCTGACCCAGCTGGTCCATAGTTAGTATTGCTGTCTGGTATGCTGACCCAGCTGGCACAGAGTTAGTATTGCTGTCTGGTATGCTGACCCAGCTGCTCCATAGCTAGTATTGCTGTCTGGTATGCTGACCCAGCTGGCCCATAGTTAGTATTGCTGTCTGGTATGCTGACCCAGCTGGCCCATAGTTAGTATTGCTGTCTGGTATGCTGACCCAGCTGGCCCATAGCTAGTATTGCTGTCTGGTATGCTGACCCAGCTGGTCCATAGTTAGTATTGCTGTCTGGTATGCTGACCCAGCTGGTCCATAGTTAGTATTGCTGTCTGGTATGCTGACCCAGCTGGTCCATAGTTAGTATTGCTGTCTGGTATGCTGACCCAGCTGGTCCATAGTTAGTATTGCTGTCTGGTATGCTGACCCAGCTGGCATATAGTTAGTATTGCTGTCTGGTATGCTGACCCAGCTGGCCCATAGCTAGTATTGCTGTCTGGTATGCTGACCCAGCTGGTCCATAGTTAGTATTGCTGTCTGGTATGCTGACCCAGCTGGTCCATAGTTAGTATTGCTGTCTGGTATGCTGACCCAGCTGGTCCATAGTTAGTATTGCTGTCTGGTATGCTGACCCAGCTGGTCCATAGTTAGTATTGCTGTCTGGTATGCTGACCCAGCTGGCATATAGTTAGTATTGCTGTCTGGTATGCTGACCCACCTGGCACATAGTTAGTATTGCTGTCTGGTATGCTGACCCAGCTGGCACAGAGTTAGTATTGCTGTCTGGTATGCTGACCCAGCTGGCCCATAGTTAGTATTGATGTCTGGTATGCTGACCCAGCTTGTCCATAGTTAGTATTGCTGTCTGGTATGCTGACCCAGCTGGTCCATAGCTAGTATTGATGTCTGGTATGCTGACCCAGCTGCCACAGAGTTAGTATTGCTGTCTGGTATGCTGACCCAGCTGGTCCATAGTTAGTATTGCTGTCTGGTATGCTGACCCAGCTGGCATATAGTTAGTATTGCTGTCTGGTATGCTGACCCAGCTGGTCCATAGTTAGTATTGCTGTCTGGTATGCTGACCCAGCTGGCCCATAGCTAGTATTGCTGTCTGGTATGCTGACCCAGCTGGCCCATAGTTAGTATTGATGTCTGGTATGCTTACCCAGCTTGTCCATAGTTAGTATTGCTGTCTGGTATGCTGACCCAGCTTGTCCATAGTTAGTATTGCTGTCTGGTATGCTGACCCAGCTGGCCCATAGTTAGTATTGATGTCTGGTATGCTGACCCAGCTTGTCCATAGTTAGTATTGCTGTCTGGTATGCTGACCCAGCTGTTCCATAGTTAGTATTGCTGTCTGGTATGCTGACCCAGCTGGTCCATAGTTAGTATTGCTGTCTGGTATGCTGACCCAGCTGGTCCATAGTTAGTATTGCTGTCTGGTATGCTGACCCAGCTGGTCCATAGTTAGTATTGCTGTCTGGTATGCTGACCCAGCTGGTCCATAGCTAGTATTGCTGTCTGGTATGCTGACCCAGCTGGCCCATAGTTAGTATTGATGTCTGGTATGCTGACCCAGCTTGTCCATAGTTAGTATTGCTGTCTGGTATGCTGACCCAGCTGGTCCATAGCTAGTATTGATGTCTGGTATGCTGACCCAGCTTGTCCATAGTTAGTATTGCTGTCTGGTATGCTGAACCAGCTGGTCCATAGTTAGTATTGCTGTCTGGTATGCTGACCCAGCTGGTCCATAGTTAGTATTGCTGTCTGGTATGCTGACCCAGCTGGCATATAGTTAGTATTGCTGTCTGGTATGCTGACCCAGCTGGTCCATAGTTAGTATTGCTGTCTGGTATGCTGACCCAGCTGGCACATAGTTAATATTGCTGTCTGGTATGCTGACCCAGCTGGTCCATAGTTAGTATTGATGTCTGGTATGCTGACCCAGCTTGTCCATAGTTAGTATTGCTGTCTGGTATGCTGACCCAGCTTGTCCATAGTTAGTATTGCTGTCTGGTATGCTGACCCACCTGGCACATAGTTAGTATTGCTGTCTGGTATGCTGACCCAGCTGGTCCATAGTTAGTATTGCTGTCTGGTATGCTGACCCAGCTTGTCCATAGTTAGTATTGCTGTCTGGTATGCTGACCCAGCTGGTCCATAGTTAGTATTACTGTCTGGTATGCTGACCCACCTGGCACATAGTTAGTATTGCTGTCTGGTATGCTGACCCAGCTGGCACAGAGTTAGTATTGCTGTCTGGTATGCTGACCCAGCTGGTCCATAGCTAGTATTGCTGTCTGGTATGCTGACCCAGCTGGTCCATAGTTAGTATTGCTGTCTGGTATGCTGACCCAGCTTGTCCATAGTTAGTATTGCTGTCTGGTATGCTGACCCAGCTGGTCCATAGTTAGTATTACTGTCTGGTATGCTGACCCACCTGGCACATAGTTAGTATTGCTGTCTGGTATGCTGACCCAGCTGGCACAGAGTTAGTATTGCTGTCTGGTATGCTGACCCAGCTGGTCCATAGCTAGTATTGCTGTCTTGTATGCTGACCCAGCTGGTCCATAGTTAGTATTGCTGTCTGGTATGCTGACCCAGCTGGTCCATAGTTAGTATTGCTGTCTGGTATGCTGACCCAGCTTGCCCATAGTTAGTATTGCTGTCTGGTATGCTGACCCAGCTGGCCCATAGTTAGTATTGCTGTCTGGTATGCTGACCCAGCTGGTCCATAGTTAGTATTACTGTCTGGTATGCTGACCCACCTGGCACATAGTTAGTATTGCTGTCTGGTATGCTGACCCAGCTGGCACAGAGTTAGTATTGCTGTCTGGTATGCTGACCCAGCTGGTCCATAGCTAGTATTGCTGTCTGGTATGCTGACCCAGCTGGTCCATAGTTAGTATTGCTGTCTGGTATGCTGACCCAGCTGGCCCATAGTTAGTATTGCTGTCTGGTATGCTGACCCAGCTGGTCCATAGCTAGTATTGCTGTCTGGTATGCTGACCCAGCTGGTCCATAGTTAGTATTGCTGTCTGGTATGCTGACCCAGCTGGTCCATAGTTAGTATTGCTGTCTGGTATGCTGACCCAGCTGGTCCATAGCTAGTATTGCTGTCTGGTATGCTGACCCAGCTGGTCCATAGCTAGTATTGCTGTCTGGTATGCTGACCCAGCTGGCCAATAGTTAGTATTGCTGTCTGGTATGCTGACCCCACATGCGTGGATCACACTGAGGGACTGAGGGAAGAGGACCATTTCTGGTAACCCTGTCCTAATGTCAGACAGTCAGTCATCGATTCACAGGGGAGGTGTCTGGAGGTGTCGGACAGTCAGTTATCGATTCACAGGGGAGGTGTCTGGAGGTGTCGGACAGTCAGTTATCGATTCACAGGGGAGGTGTCTGGAGGTGTCGCACAGTCAGTTATCGATTCACAGGGGAGGTGTCTGGAGGTGTCGGACAGTCAGTTATCGATTCACAGGGGAGGTGTCTGGAGGTGTCGGACAGTCAGTTATCGATTCACAGGGGAGTTGTCTGGAGGTGTCGGACAGTCAGTTATCGATTCACAGGGGAGGTGTCTGGAGGTGTCGGACAGTCAGTTATCGATTCACAGGGGAGGTGTCTGGAGGTGTCGGACAGTCAGTTATCGATTCACAGGGGAGGTGTCTGGAGGTGTCGGACAGTCAGTTATCGATTCACAGGGGAGGTGTCTGGAGGTGTCGGACAGTCAGTCATCGATTCACAGGGGAGGTGTCTGGAGGTGTCAGACAGTCAGTCATCGATTCACAGGGGAGGTGTCTAGAGGTGTCGGACAGTCAGTCATCGATTCACAGGGGAGGTGTCTAGAGGTGTCGGACAGTCAGTTATCGATTCACAGGGGAGGTGTCTGGAGGTGTTGGACAGTCAGTTATCGATTCACAGGGGAGGTGTAATGTACATCAAACAACCCCTAACCTCCACGGCTCTAAGAGTCGACCAAATGAGCTTGCTGCCAGTTCTTAGTAAAGTTATCGAAAAAATTGTGTTTGACCAGATACAATGCTATTTCACTGTGAACAATGTAACAACTGACTTTCAGCACGCTTATAGGGAAGGGCACAACATGTACTGCACTGACACAAATGACTGATGATTGGCTGAAAGAAATTGATAATAAGAAGATTGTGGGAGCTGTATTGTTAGACTTCATTGCAGCCTTTGATATTATTGACCATCACTTGTTATTGGAAAAACTAATGTGCTATGGCTTCACATCATCTGCCATATCATGGATAGAGAGCTATCTATCTAATAGAACTCAGAGTTTATTTTATGGGAGCTTCTCCGATATAAAACATGTATGTGTGGTGTTCCGCAAGGCAGCTGTTTTGGCCCTTTACTGTTCTCTATTTTTAGTAATGATCTACTACTAGCCTTTAACAAAGCCTGTGTGTCTATGTACACAGATGATTCAACACTATACATGTCAGCTCACAGACGGATGGTCTGACATTCTCCTGTAGAATTATCTGATACAGAGCAGAATTCATGGTTCCTTCTATTAAGGCAAGTCGTCCAGGTCCTGAGGCAGCAAAGCATCCCCAAACCATCACACCACCACCACCATGCTTGACCTTTGGTATGATGTTCTTACTGTGGAATGCAGTGTTTGGTTTTCGGCAGGCATAATGGGACCCATCTCGTCCAAAAAGTTAACTCAACTTTGCCAAAAAGCACCTGGATGATCATCAAGACTCTTGGAAGAACATTCTATGGACAGATGATTCAAAAGTATATGTTTTTGGACGACATGGTTCTTGTAATGCCTGGCGAAAACCAAACACTGCATTCCACAGTAAGAACATGATACCAAAGGTCAAGCATGGTGGTGATGGTGAGCCATGACCAGCCTTTCAAAGCATTTCATGGCTACAGATTTGTATTTTTGTGTTTATTAGGGATCCCCATTAGCTGCTGCCAAGGCAGCAGCTACTCTTCCTGGGGTTCAAACATATTAAATCATTTACATTACATACAAAAAAATATATAAAACAGTACATCATATGACATTATCACACCACTGCATATCTACAATACAAAATGTTTAATACCACCATACAACAATATCACAATGTGTGCGTACGCATGTGTCTATACCCTTGTGTGTGTCTCTTCACAGTCCCTGTTGTTCCATAAGGTGTATTTTTACCTGTTTTTTAAATCTGATTCTACTACTTGCATCAATTACTTGATATGGAATAGAGTTCCATGTAGTCATGGCTCTATGTAGTACTGTGCACCTCCCATAGTCTGTTCTGGACTTGGGGACTGTGAAGAGACCTCTGGTGGCATGTCTTGTGGGGTATGCATGGGTGTGCCAGTATTCCAAACAGACAGCTCGGTACATTCAGCTTGTCGACACCTCTTACAAAAACAAGCAGTGATGAAGTCAATCTCTCATTCACTCTGAGCCAGGAGAGACTGACATATATGTCATTAATGTTAGCTCTCCGTGTACTTTTAAGCCGTGCTGCCCTGTTCTGAGCGAACTGCAATTTTCCCAAGTCCCTCGTTGTGGCACCTGACCACACTACTGAACAGTAGTCTAGGTGCGACAAAACTAGGGCCTGTAGGGCCTGCCTTGTTGATAGTGTTGTTAAGAAGGCAGAGCAGCGCTTAATTATGGACTTTACTCAAAGCCAGTGGCATGTCGTTAATAAAGATCGAAAAAAGCAAGGGGCCTAGACAGCTGCCCTGGGGAATTCCTGATTCTACCTGGATTATGTTGGAGAGGCTTCCATTAAATAACACCCTCTGTGTTCTGTTAGACAAGTAACTCTTTATCCACATTATAGCAGTGGGTGTAAAGCCAAAACACATACGTTTTTCCAGCAACAGACTGTGATCGATAATGTCAAAAGCCACACTGAAGTCTAACAAAACAGCTCCCACAATCTTTTTATCATCAATTTCTCTCAGCCAATCATCAGTCATTTGTGTAAGTGAAGTGCTTGTTGAATGTCCTTCTCTATAAGCATACTGAAAGTATGTTGTTAATTTGTTTACTGTAAAATAGCATTGTATCTGGTTAAACACAATTTTTTCCAATAGTTTACTAAGGGTTGGTAACAAGCTGATTGGTCAGCTATTCGAGCCAGTAAAGGGGCCTTTACTATTCTTAGGTAGTGGAATGACTTTTGCTTCCCTCCAGGCCTTGGGGCACATACATTCTAGTAGGCTTAAATTTAAGATATGGCAAATAGGAGTGGCAATATCGTCCGCTATTATCCTTAGTAATTTTCCATCCAAGTTGTCTGACCCTGGTGGCTTGTCATTGTTAATAGACAACAATAATTAGTTCACCTTTTCCACACTCACTTTACGGAATTCAAAA